>NC_029793.2:40906929-40926316 GCF_000816755.2 Arachis ipaensis | reverse complement strand
AAAATGGGAAAATGGGGAATAAAATTGAATAAGTTATTTGAAAATTTGGGAAGCATGCTCATGTGAAATCAAAATAATTAAATTACCATGTGCATTGAAAAAAAAATTTTAAGTAATTAAATAAGGGGATACAAATATATATATATATATATTTGTATCCCCTTATTTATATATATGAATTACCCCAAATGCAAAATAAGAATGATCAATGCACATGTGACAAAATTCAAAAATAAGTTTGATACATAAGCATGTAATACAAAAGTGGAAAAAATTTGGGTAGCTAGGTAAAGCATTTTAAATTATATAAAGTATGTATATGTTAGGTGAGATCTTAGGATAATCAAGGATTCAATTTATAGCTCACTTAGCCATATATATACCCTCACCTTTACCTTAGCCCCATTACAACCTTGAAAAGACCTCATGATATTTGCATTGGTACATTAAATACTTGCTGATTGGTTAGATGAAGAACAAAGTTTAGAAAGCATGATTAGAGAAGAGTAGAGTGAATTATCCTATACACTTGAGAGTTAGAGTGATATACACTACCAGTAAGGGTTCAGTGCTTAATTCTATGTTTCCTGCTTTCATGAGCTATCCTCTTACAAGTTTACTTGTCTTTTATTGTGTAATTTGAATTAGTGGAATTCGATTCATATTTGTCTTGGAGGACTTATTTACTTTTAACCAAGTAGGTAGAAATATTTTGCATGTAGTTACATTCATATAGATAGGTTGCATTTCATACATTCTACCATTCCTCTTCATCTTTATAGCTTCTCTTAAGCTTAGCATGAGGACATGCTAATGTTTAAGTGTGGGGAGGTTGATAAACCCCTATTTCATGGTTTATCTTATGCTCAATTGAGTGGTTTTTTATCAGCTTTTCACCCACTTATTCATATGATTTGCATGTTTTACATTTTCCTTCCTGATTTTGTGCTATGATTAAAAACATGCTTCTTTGGCTTTAAATTACCAAATATTGATCTTCTCTTATTACCATTAGATGCCATGATATGTGTGTTAAGTGATTTCAGAGATTACAGAGCAGGAATAGCTTAGAGGATGGAAAGGAAGCATGCAAAAGTGGAAGGAATACAAGAAGTTGAAGGAACTGCAAAGCTGTCAGCCTGACCCTCTCGCACTAAAACGGTCATAACTCGAGCTACAGATATCCAAACGACGCGGTTCTAGTTGCGTTGGAAAGCTAACGTCCGGGACTTCAATTTGATATATAATATACCATAGTTCCCCTGACGCTAGGCAACATGAACGCGTGTTCCACACGGACGCGTCGCAGTGACAAAAATCAGCGTGGCAAATTTCTTCTCCAGCGATTTCTGGGCTATTTTCAACCCAATTTGCGGCCCAGAAAACACAAATTAGAGGATATAAAGTAGGGGAATCCATTTATTCATGATCACGCCTTCATTTATTCACTTTTGATAATTTAGATGTAGTTTTTAGAGAGAGAGGTTCTCTCCTCTCTCTTAGGTTTTAGGATTAGGATTCTTCTTAAAGGATTTAGGATTTCTACTCTTCATCAGGTTCAATATTTCTTTTACTTTATATTTCTCTTTTACTTTCAGATACTCTAATGCTGTCCTTTAATTACTTATGTTGCCAGATTGGCTTATGAACTCTTTATGTTTAAATTGATTTTCTCTTATTAATGCAGTTGAGGTATTTCAGATCATTGATTCTTATTTAGCTTTTTATGTTATTGGCTTTAATTGATTAATTGGAAGCTCTTGAGTTATCAACTATCTGTGATTGGTTGTTATGTCGGCTAAATTGACTGGTATTCTACTAACTCTAGTCTTTCTTTAGGAGTTGGCTAGGACTTGGGAATCTAACTAATTAGTTCACTTGACTTTCTCTTGCTTTCATAAGGGTTAACTAAGTGGGATTAACTTCCATTCTCATAGGAGTAACTAGGATAGGACTTCTGAATTTTTATACCTTGCCAATAGTTTATTTTACAATTATTTATCTATTTTATTTGTCATTTAAATTACCTGTTCCTTACCTTTAAAACCCCCAATTTACAAAACTCATAACCATTAATAAGAACATATCTCCCTGCAGTTCCTTGAGAAGATGACCCGAGGTTTAAATACTTCAGTTATCAATTTTAAAGGGGTTTGTTACTTGTGACAACCAAAACGTTTGTAAGAAAGGACTTTTGTTGGTTTAGAAGCTATACTTGCAACGGAAATTTATTCTGAATTCTAGATCACGCAAAAATTCTCTCTTCATTGCTGGCCCTTGACACTTTCTTAGTTGCTTGTTTAGCAACTTAATTTTGAAAAAAAAATGGTTTCCAAGCTTTTGGGGCTGGTTTTGGTAGCCTCTTGAGCTTGTTGTTATTATAACTTTATGTTTTTCATATCATGTCTGTTTTCATCTGTCTTGGTACTTTTTTTAGGTTTTTTTGGTAGTGTTGGAGCCTTGTTGCTCGACCTCTTTGGATTGCCTTTGTGTTTCATACTTATGGCTTGATTTCTTTGAGGTTGTGGATGTTTGGATCCAACTGGTATGTTGGCTTCCTCGCTTTGGCCTAAAGTTATTTCTAGTAATCCGTTTTGTTTGGACCTTTGTGAGGTCTCTGTTAGGAATTACTTTTTATAACGTTAGAGTTTTTGGGAGGCCGACTTTGTCATGTTAGTTATTTCTAGTAATCTTCTTTCTTGGACTTTTGTCAGGTCTCTTTCAGGGATTACTCTTATAACTTGTTTGTGGGAGGCCGACTTCATCATGTCGGTCTCTTCTAAGTTATTTCTAGTAATCCTCTTTCTTGGACCTTGGTCAGGTCTCTTTCAGGGTTTACTTTTTATAACTTGTTTTGTGGAAGGCTGACTTCATCATGTCGGTCTCTTCGAAGTTATTTCTAGTAATCCTCTTTTCTAGGGCTGGCCAGGCCTCTTTCCAGGGATTGACTTTTTATAACTTTGGTTGGTCGACTGATCCGACTTCTTTACGTCGGCCTGTCTTTTAAGTTATTTTTATCAACCCATTTTATTAAGACCCCGTCAGGTCCTTTCTATGGATCACTTTTGATAACTTCTTGCATTATTCTGTTTTGTTGCTTTTTCATCTTTGCCGATTTTGTCGAAATTGGGTTTAATCCCTGTTTGGTTGACCTTTTGATGAATTTGGTTTTCACCTTCTTTGGTCTTTTATTGTGGTCGGACAGTGAATTTGATTTTCACTTTCTGCCGATCTCGTGGCTTTGTAATCGGGCGATGAATTTTTAGCGTTTCAGATTAATGCGTCTTGAGAATTTGTAGAGAATCTAAAAAATTTTATTCAAAAGAAAATGCAGATATATACATGTGGGATTTTTATCCCTCTAAGTCGGGCAATTTGTAGATCTTGGCTTGGCAACTCGTTAAAAAACCTTTTCGGGAAAAAGAGTATGCCTTATCCTAAGATCCTTTATCACCTCTAACTGTAGTACCTTCTTAGGTTGCAGGCGTGCCATGACCTAGGAAGCTCTCGCCCTTTGAGTTCCGACAGTCTGTAGTAGCCCTTCCCAAGTACTTCTATGACTCGGTAGGGTCCTTTCCAATTTGCTGCCAGCTTTCCTTCTCAAGGTCGAGTTGTTCCGATATCATTTCAGATTAGGATGAGGTCGTTCTCAGCAAAACCTCGCGGCACTACTTTTTGATTGTATCTCGAAGCCATTTGACGTATTAATGCCTCTTCCCTTATTCGAGCTCTTTCTTGGACTTCTGGAAGTAGGTCGAGTTCTTCCCTTTGAAGTTGGGAGTTGGCTTCTTCATTATAGTAGATCACTCTAGGCGACCCTTCTTCAATCTCCACTGGGATCATTGCCTCCATTCCATACGCTAATCGGAAGGGTGATTCCTTTGTGGTGGAATGTGGCATTGTTTGATATGCCCATAGGACTTGTGGGAGCTCTTCAACCCAGGCTCCCTTTGCGTCCTGTAATCTCCGTTTTAGCCCAGCCAGTATGACTTTGTTGGCAGCTTCTTCCTGTCCGTTGGCTTGGGGATGTTCTACGGAAGTGAACTGTTGTTTTATGTTCAAGTCGGCCACTAACTTTCGGAAGCCTGCATCTGTGAATTGGGTGCCATTGTCTGTGGTGATGGAGTATGGAACCCCGAACCTTGTGACAATGTTTCTATATAGGAATTTTTGACTTTTTTGAGCAGTGGCATTAGCTAGGGGTTCTGCCTCGATCCACTTTGTGAAATAGTCTACTCCCACTATGAGGAATTTCACTTGTCCCGATCCCTGAGGAAAGGGTCCGAGAAGGTCGAGTCCCCATTTTGCGAATGGCCAAGGTGAGGTTACGCTGATGAGTTCCTCTGGCGGGGCGATGTGAAAGTTGGCATGTTTCTGACATGGTGAACATGTCTTTACGAACTCTATGGCTTCTTTTTGTAGCGTTGGCCAATAAAATCCTGCCCGGAGTACTTTTTTGGTAAGTGCTTGCGCTCCGAGATGATTGCCACAGATGCCACTGTGTACTTCTTCTAGAACTTCCTTTGTGTTGGAAGTCGGCACACATTTTAACAATGGTATTGAAATCCCTCTTTTGTATAGAGTATTGTTTATGATAGTGTAGTATTGTGCCTCCCGTTTTAACCTCTTTACCTCCTTTTTATCTGTGGGGAGTGTCTCTGTTTTGAGGTAGTTAATTATGGGAGTCATCCATTCTTGATCCTGACCTGTTATGGCTAGGACTTTTTCTTCTTCCGAGATTGACGGGTTCTGCAGCATTTCTTGGATGAGGCTTATATTGTTGCCCCCTGGTTTGGTGTTGGCTAGTTTGAGAGTGCGTCAGCTCGGGCATTCTGTTCTCGGGGTATGTGACGGACCTCATATTCTCCATGTTGTCCGAGCTATTCTCTGGTTTTGTCCAAGTATTTTTTCATGGTGGGATCTTTGGCTTCGTAGCTCCCTACTATTTGTAAAGTGACTACTTATGAATCGTTGAAGATAATAAGCTTTTGGGCTCCAACCTCCCTAACCAGCTTCAAACCAGCTAGTAGTGCCTCGTATTCAGCTTGGTTGTTTGAAGCAGGAAACCCAAATTTGAGGGAGAGTTCGATTTGCGTTCCTTGGTCGCTTTCAATTATCACACCCGCGCCTCTTCCAGTTTTATTTGAGGAACCGTCTACGTAGAGATTCCATTCTATTGGGATTTTCGGGGTGTCTGTAAATTCTGCAATGAAGTCGGCCAGGTATTGTGATTTGATGGCTGTCCGGGCTTCGTATTGAAGGTCGAATTCGGACAGCTCGACTGCCCATTGCAAGATTCTGCCTGTTAGGTCTGTTTTCTGCAAAATCCCTTTTATGGGTTGGTTGGTCCGAACCCTAATGGTGTGAGCTTGGAAGTATAGACGAAGTCGACGAGATGTTAGTATGAGAGCATAGGCAATTTTTTCTATTTTTTGGTAGTTCAGCTCGGATCCTTGTAATGCTTTACTGATGAAGTATACAGGTTGTTGCCCACTGTCGTCTTCTCGAACTAGTGCTGAGGCTACTGCCCGACTTTCTACCGCGAGGTACAATATGAGGGGTTCTCCCTCCCATGGCCGAGTTAGGATAGGTGGTTGTCCCAAGAATATTTTGAAATCTTGGAAGGCTTGCTCGCACTCCGTAGTCCATTCAAACTTCTTTCCTTTACTTAGAATGGCGTAGAAGGGGAGAGATCTTATTGCCGATCCGGTTAGAAATCTAGACAAGGCTGCCAACCTTCCGTTGAGTTGTTGTACCTCTTTGACACAACTCAGGCTCTTCATGTCGAGTATGGCCCGGCATTTATCCGGATTTGCCTCGATTCCTCTTTGTGTGAGCATAAAACCCAAGAATTTGCCAACTTCTACTGCGAAGGTGCATTTTGCAGGATTGAGTCGCATGCCATGCCTTCCTATAGTGTCGAATACTTCGGTCAGGTCGGATAATTGTGTCTCTTCACTTTGTGTCTTTATTAACATGTCGTCCACATAGACTTCCATAATTTTTCCGATGTGATCTGTAAAGACCCTATTCATTAATCTCTGATAAGTAGCTCCCGCATTTTTAAGACCAAAGGGCATGACGATGTAGCAATAGTTTGCTTTTGGGGTTAAGAATGAAGTTTTTTCTTGGTCGGGTAGATACATCGGGATTTTATTGTATCCCGAATATGCGTCCATAAACGAGAGGTATTTATATCCGGAGGAGGCATCTACCAGAGCGTCGATGCTTGGAAGTGGATAAGGATCTTTTGGGCAGGCTTTGTTAAGATCAGTGTAATCGGTGCACATCCGCCACTTCCCATTTGCTTTTTTCACCAAGACGACGTTGGCTAGCCATAGTGGGTACTTGACTTCTCTTATGAATCCTGCCTCCAGTAGAGCTTGTACCTGCTCTTCCACAGCTTAGGATCGTTCTAGCCCAAGCTTTCTACGTCTCTGTTGTACTGGCTGAGATCCTGGATAGACTGCTAGCTTGTGGCACATTAATTTGAGGTCTATGCCTGGCATGTCTGCAGCCTTCCATGCGGAGAGGTCGACGTTATTTCGTAAGAACTGTACGAGTGAATCTTTTATATCTCCTCTTAGGATTGTACCGATATTAGTTGTCTTGTCTGGGATGTCTCAGATATGGACTTTCTCTACTTCACCTTCGGGTTGTGTGGAATTCTTCTCCTCTGCCTCTGAAGTTTAGACTTTCATTGTAGCAGCAGCGTGCCGTCTTCTGATCTGCTTTTATTGTAGCTATCCCTTCTGTTGTTGGAAACATCATGCATAGATGTGGAGTCGAGACTACTACGCCGAGCTGATTTAATGTTGTCCGACCTATTAAGGCATTGTAGGCTGAACTCACATCGACTATGATGTAGTCTATCTTGAGTGTTCTTGACTGGTTTCCTTTTCCGAAGGTCGTGTGTAGTGAGATGTATCCAAGTGGTTGCATTGGGGTGTCTCCCAGTCTGAACAGGCTATTCGAATATGCTCTGAGTTCTTTTTCTTCCAGGCCAAGCTTGTCGAAGGCAGTTTTGAACAAGATGTCGGCGGAACTTCCTTGGTCTATCAGTGTGCGGTGGAGATTTGTATTTGCCAATATGATAGTGATGACCATAGGATCGTCATGTCCTGAGATGATGCCGGATGCATCCTCTTTAGTTAAAGTAATTGTGGGGAAGTCGGGCATTTCCTCCCTTCCCTCGACATGATATACTTCTTTAAGATGTCTTTTGTGAGATGATTTGGAGATCCCTCCTCCCGCAAATCCTCCGTGTATCATGTGGACGTGTCTTTCGGGTGTACGAGGTGGTCGTTCAGCTCATCTGATATCTTCGTCTCTTCTTCTTTTTCTGGGATCGTCTGCTCGGCTCGCCAAATACTGATCTAACTTTCCCTCTCTTACGAGTTTTTCTATGATATTGTTTAGGTCGAAACATTCGTTGGTGGAATTTCCATAGATTCGATGATATTCACAATATTCAGCCCAGTTCCCTCCTCTTTTTTTGCTTTTGAGTGGTCGAGCTGGAGATATCTTTTCAGTATGGCATACTTCTCTGTAGACATCCACAAGGGATACCCGAAGAGGGGTATAATTGTGGTATTTTTTTATCTTTTCCCCGACCTAATCTTTTTTTTTGGATTCTTTGTCCTTATCTCGGGAAGAGTAGGAGAGTCCGGATTTTGAGGTCTCTCTTAGTTGAGAGTTTTCCTCCATGTTGATATACTTCTCTACTCGTTCTTGAAACTCATTCAGAGATGTGGGATGCTTTTTCGATATGGAGTGGCTAAAAGGCCCTTCTTGTAAGCCATTGATGAGGCCCATGATGGCTGCTTCTGTGGGCAAACTTTGTATATCTAGACATGCCTTGTTGAATCTTTCCATGTAGCTGTGGAGACTTTCCCGATCTCCTTGTTTGATTCCTAATAGACTTGGGGCGTGCTTGGTTTTGTCTTTCTAGATAGAGAATCTGGCTAGAAACTTTTTGGCCAAGTCATCGAAGCTTGAGATGGACTAGGGGGGTAGATTGTCGAACCACTTAATCGCCGTTTTAGTTAAGGTAGTCGGGAAGGCTTTGCAGCGGACTGCGTTCGAGGCGTCGGTGAGGTACATTCGACTCCTGAAGTTACTGAGATGATGGCTGGGATCTGCCGTGCCATCGTATAAAGTCATATCCGGGACTTTAAAGTCCTTGGGGATTTTGGTTTTCATGATCTCCCTAGTAAATGGATCCTGATCCTTGCGAGAGCTTTCCTCATGAACGGATCGAGTAGCTTTGGCTTTGAGATCGGCTTCGAGTTTTAGAAGTTTGTCCTCCAATTTTCGGCGTCGCCTTATCTCCCTTTGTAGGTCTTTCCCAGCTTTTCGCTGATGTTGGGCTTCTTTCTCAAGTTGCTTTAAACGATCTTGAAGTGCCTCAAGAGCTCCTGGGTTTGGTGAGTTTTTGTCTCCATCAGGTTGCGGGATATCTTTTGGTGTAGTGTCCGTATTTTTGTCTGGCGTTCTATCCTCTAGATCTGAGTCGTGGTTGTCGTCATGGTCGTCTGCCATGGTGGTGGGATGATGATAAACCACTATTTTATGATTTATATTGTATTTAATTGTGTGGTTTTATCATGATCCTTACCCACTTATTCATTAAATTAGCATGCATTTAGATTTCCTTCCTGAATTTATTACATGTTTGAAAACTGCTTCCTAGAGACTTTAATTATTTATTTTTAATTCTCCTTTATTCCATTCGATGCCGTGATCTGTGTGTTGAGTGTTTCAGACTTTACAGTGCATAAATGAGTTAGAGATTGGAAAGGAAGCTAGCAAAAATTGAAAGAACACAAGAATTTGAGGAGATAACCAGCGAGAAGTGACGCGGTCGCATGGCTCACGCGACCGCGCGAAGGAGAGCAAATTGCAGTGACGCAGCCGCATGGCTCACGCGGCAGCGCGGATTGGAAAAGCTCTGGCAAAGCGATAGCGTGGATGACGCGAACGCGTGGCGAGCAAAAGCGCGAATGACGCGTCCGCATGGATGACGCGATTGCGTGACATGTGCGATCTGCATAATATGCAGAATTCATTGGGGGCGATTTTGGACCCTATTTCGACCCAGTTTTCGGCCCGGAACAGCAGACTAGAGTCAGAGAATATGCAGAAACAAATAACACATTCATTCAGAGACAGTGATAGATCTAGTTTTTACTCTCTTAGGTTTTTCTCTCTAGGTTTTAGAATTTTAATTTTCAATTGGTCTTAGCATTGGAACATTGAGAAGAGTTATTTCCTCATCAAGACTTCGTCATTCTAGTTCATTTTCTCAACTTGGTTCTATTCTTCCATGTTCTTTGTTTTGTTCAATTTTGCTATTTGAATCCTTTAATATTTAATTAATGCAAGGATTATTTCTTTTTAATTCAATTTCAATTCGAGACGACCTGGGACTTAAAACTCCCAGTAATTTTTAATTTAAATTCTCTGTGACATACTTTTAAATTGATAGGCAGATTTTCGGTGAGTTAAGAACTATACTTGCAACGTAACCATTTTAATAATTTTTAATTCACCAGTTTCTGCGTCTCATCAATTTTTGGCGCCGTTGCCGGGGAGTTGCAATAGAGTGCTAATTTTATTAATTAGAATTTATTTATTTGCATTTTATTTTATTTTGCTACTATGAGCTGCATGTTTCTTCCGTCAAATGACCCGTTCACTTCCTGATCCGCGCTTGCTAATATTCGATCCTGAAATTGAAAGGACAATTTCACGAATAAGGCGAGAACAGCGTCGGTTAGCCCGCTCTGAGGGCGGATTTGAAAGTGAGTCTGAGGAAGAAACCAGCCCCCATTCTACTGATTCGGTTGTTTTACGTGCAGAAAACATGGCAGCTAGGAGAGTTACCATCCAGGAAGAAGGAGCCCCTGATTTTATAATGCAACCGTTTCAAGCGCATCATCCGGTGGTAGCTACAGATTTTGAAATAAAGCCCGCACTGCTAAATTTGATGCCCAAGTTTCCAGGCAGCCTGTTCTACTGTCAGGCGTGATGGCACTGATGAAACTTCAATTCTGCTGAAAGCTTTTCCGTTTTCTCTTGAGGAAAAAGCAAGAGAGTGGTACTACACCCAACCTCTAGCAAATGTATCCAACTCGGATACACTCAGAAAGGAGTTTTTGGAGAAATTCTTTCCATTTGAAGTTACTGATAAGCTAAGGAAGGATATCTCCACAATTGTTCAGGATGACAATGAGACTCTCTTTGAATACTGGGAGCGCTTCAATAATCTTTTGGAAGTATGTCCCCACCACATAATTGACAAGATCATGCTACTCAGCTATATTACACAGGGTATGAGGCCCCAAGATAAGACCATACTGAAAAGTGCCAGCAATGGGTCTATGAAGAAGTACAAGACCACTGATGAAGCTTGGCAATTGATCAGTGATTTAGCTGAATCCACTAGGAACCATAGACAAAAGCAAGGCCGTTCAAAAGCTATTGCAGAAGTATCTTCTAGCAGAGAGACTGCTGCTCTAACTCAAGGCATCTATGAAATGACCAACTTGCTGAAACAAATGCAGTTGAATCAACAAGCTCAGCAAGCTCAACCTCCTCCACCACAACAAAACCAACAACTAGTCCCATAAAGAATTTGCGGAATCTGTGCTGATTATAGCCATTACACCGATGAATGCCCGCAGCTCTAACAAGAAGACAACATGGTGGCATTCACTCACAACTTCTATGACCGCCCTAACCAAGGGTACAATCAAAGTGGAAATAATAACCATGGATGGCAGGACAATTCAAACCAGAATTAGAGGGACAACAATAACAGAGGAGGCAGAGATAATCAGGGAAATCAGAGGTGGAACAATAACAATAACAGGCAGCAAAATCAACCTTACAGAGCACCTCACCTGAGGCAGAACCAAGGACCACAGAACAATCAACAGCATACCTCTCAATTTACTCATTCTTCGTTATCTTCAAATGAAAATCTACTACAATCTCTTGAGAAAAAACAACAGACCATGGAAAACAACATCATGAATAGTATTAACGCTGGTCTGAATGGTCTCACCTCTACTCTGCAAGCTTTTATGACACAGCTTGGATCAGCACAAAATTCCAGTAACCAACCTTCAAGCACCACTGGAATCCCCTCTCAGCCATTACCCAATCCAAAGGGAGGCATTAATGCTATCACCCTGAGGTCCGAAACCACACTGCAGGAGAGGAATCAGAAGGAACCAAGCTCACCAGAATACGCCTCAGCTGAAGAGGTGGTAGAAATCGAAGATGTTGAAGAGGAAGAGGATATACAGGACATAGCTGAAGAAGAAATAGCTCAACCACAGGAGGAAGCACCAAAAAGCGCATGCACCACAGAAAACACCACTCCCATTCCATTTCCACAACTTGCAAGAAAGCCCAGGAAGCAGCTGGAACCCGATCCTAAAATGGTAGAGATATTCAAAAAGGTTGAGGTAACTGTTCCCCTTTTGATGTTATTCAGCAGGTACCTAAATATGCAAAGTTTCTAAAAGACTTATGTATCCATAAAGACAAAATTAATGAATTAGAAACTATTCCTTTAGGTAGTTCTATATCTGCTTTAATGGGAGGATTACCTGAAAAATGTAGTGATCCAGGTCCTTGCATAGTTAGTTGTACTATTGGTGGTGTAGTAATTTATGATTGCATGTGTGATTTAGGGGCATGTGTCAGTATAATGCCTTTGTCTATATATGATGTTTTGAGGCTCCCTCCCTTAAAAAGGTCGACAGCTCGTTTTGTGTTAGCAGATAAAAGCATTATTACAGTGGCTGGAGTTGCTGAAGATATTTTGGTGAACATAAAAGGGCTCACATTTCCCACTGATTTTTATATCTTGGAGATGCCCCACAATGAATCAGATAAGCCATCATCAATCCTACTTGGAAGACCATTCCTGAAGACATC
Organism: Arachis ipaensis; assembly: GCF_000816755.2. Lineage (NCBI taxonomy): Eukaryota > Viridiplantae > Streptophyta > Magnoliopsida > Fabales > Fabaceae > Arachis > Arachis ipaensis. The sequence goes on along the minus strand of NC_029793.2, from coordinate 40,914,367 downwards.
AAAATTCAAATTGGATGCTTCTTCAGGAACATACTCCTTTGAAATAGATGGCCGCATAGTAATCTTCAATCTGAATGGAGTCATTGACAACCCCCCAGAAGATCGTTCTATCTTCCAGTGTGATGTCACAGATGAAAGTGTGGCTGAAGTTCAAAAGGAAGAGTTTGAAGAGAGGCACACTGGACAAGGTCCAAGTGTGGGGACCCTCTTAACTGACAATGGGAGCACTTCGCCATATTCACAAGCCCCAGATAATCCAGAGCCCGCCCATGATCAAAAGTTAGAATTGAAACCTCTCCCTCCACATCTCAAATACGCTTATCTTGAGGATGAGCAGAAGCTTCCGGTCATTATCGCAAGGGAACTGACTTCTCAACAAGAAGAGTAGTTACTTGATGTACTGAGGAAGCATAAGAAGGCAATTGGGTGGAGTTTGGCAGACATAGTGGGAATCAAACCTCAAGTATGTGAGCACAGAATATTTCTAGAAGAGGGAGCAAGACCTGTCCGTCAACCCCAAAGAAGATTGAATCCCACCATCTTGGAAGTTGTCTAAAAGGAAGTGACCAGACTATTGGAAGCAGGTATCATATATCCCATTTCAGACAGTGAATGGGTAAGCCCAGTACAAGTGGTGCCCAAGAAATCTGGAGTCACTACAGCGAAGAGTGAGCATGGAGAGCTCATAGCAACTAGAGTTCAGAATGCTTGGAGAGTCTGCATTGATTACAGGCATCTCAACCAAGCTACCCGTAAGGATCACTACCCACTTCCATTCATTGATCAAATGCTGGATCGCGTGTCAGGTAAATCACATTATTGCTTTTTAGATGGTTACACAGGTTATTTTCAGATTCATATAGCTCCTGAGGATCAGGAAAAGACTACGTTTACATGTCCTTTTGGGACTTATGCTTATAAGAGAATGCCCTTTGGCTCGTGCAATGCACCAGCTACCTTCCAAAGGTGCATGATGAGTCTTTTCTCTGATCTTATTGAGGACTGTATGGAAGTTTTTATGGGCGATTTTAGCGTTTATGGTGATTCTTTTAGCCTTTGCTTAGATGGATTATCTAGAGTATTAGATAGATGTGTTAATACAAACCTTGTATTGAATTTCGAAAAATGCCACTTTATGGTAAAACAAGGGATTGTATTAGGACATGTGGTATCTAATAATGGCATTTCTGCAGACCCAACAAAGGTAAATGTTATTTCTAGTTTGCCTTACCCCTCTTCTGTGAGGGAAGTCCGTTTGTTCCTTGGCCATGCAAGTTTCTACAGGAGATTTATTAAGGACTTTAGTAAGGTGGCACTTCCCTTATCCAGATTACTACAGAAGGATATTGAGTTCGAGTTCAGTGAGGATTGCAAACAAGCGTTTGATAAGCTGAAGACTGCTCTAACTCAAGCCCCAATTGTGAGAGGACCAGACTGGAGTCAGCTGTTTGAAATCATGTGCGATGCTTCCAACCATGCAGTAGGAGCAGCGCTGGCTCAGCACGAAGGTAAGGACCCTTTTGTTATTGCCTATGCGTCTAAGACTTTAGACATTGCCCAGTCCAATTATACTACTACTGAGAAAAAGCTTCTTGCTATTATTTTTGCTCTGGATAAATTCTGAGCTTATTTACTTAGTACTAGAGTAGTAGTGTATTCGGACCATGCAGCTCTAAAGTATCTATTAGCTAAAAAGGAATCTAAACCAAGACTTATACGTTGGATACTACTGTTACAAGAATTTGATTTAGAAATAAAGGATAGGAGTGGTAATCAGAATTTGGTAGCAGACCACTTGAGTCGCCTTGAACATATTAAGGATGATTCTACTCCTATAGATGATAATTTTCCTTTTGATAACCTGCAAGCAGTATCTGAGGTAGTCCCTTGGTATGCACCTGTCGCTAATTATTTAGTTAGCCGCACATTTCCTCCACATTTTTCTAAACATCAAAGAGACAAGCTGAAAAGCGAGTCTAAATATTATATATGGGATGACCCATATTTATGGAGATGTGGCGCTGACCAGATAATTAGACGTTGTGTGCCTCAATTAGAATTCCAGTCCATTTTAGAGGCCTGTCACTCATCTGAGAGTGGAGGACATTTTGGCCCTCAAAGAACAGCTAGAAAGATCTTAGACTGCGGATTCTGGTGGCCTACTCTTTTTAGAGACGCTGCTGAGTTTTGTAAATCTTGCCCCCCATGTCAGAAATTTGGTAATATATCCAGGAGGGATGAGATGCCTCAACAATATATGCTCTTCTGCGAAATTTTTGATGTTTGGGGCATTGACTTCATGGGTCCATTTCCAAATTCTAATGGATATTTTTATATATTGTTAGCTGTGGATTATATTTCCAAATGGGTGGAAGCAATTCCTACCTGCACTGATGATGCTAACACTGTTGTTTCCTTTGTGAGAAACCATATCATATGTCGCTTTGGATCACCACGAGCGATCGTGAGCGATCAAGGCACCCATTTTTGTAACAGAAGACTAACAGGATTGATGAAGAAGCATGGGATAATCCATAAAGTTGCAACCACTTACCATCCCCAAACTAATGGGCAAGCCGAGGTGTCAAACAGAGAAATTAAGCGTATCTTGCAAAAGATAGTAAAGCCTCATAGAAAAGACTGAAGCACCAGGCTACAAGATGCACTATGGGCATACAGAATAGCATACAAGACACCCATCGGGATGAGCCCCTTCCGCTTAGTTTATGGAAAAGCTTGTCATCTCCCAGTTGAAATAGAACACAGAGCCTTCTGGGCAGTTAAGGAGTGCAACATGGGAATTGAGAACGCTGGAGCTGAAAGGAAATTGCAACTGCAAGAACTGGAGAACCTTCGCCTAGAAGCCTATGAGAACTCCAGAATTTACATGGAAAAGATGAAAGCTGTGCATGATCAAAACATCAAGAAGAGAGAGTTCCAACCTGGAGATTTTGTCCTCCTTTACAAATCTCGACTAAGGCTCATGCCCGGTAAGTTGAGATCAAAATGGAAAGGTCCATACAGAGTAGAGAAGGCTGAACCGTACGGAGTTTATCACCTAAGCCATCCTTCAAGCTCTGAACTTATTAAGGTTAATGGACAACGCTTGAAGCTGTACCATGGTGAGAAGGTGCAGAAAAATAAGGAGCTTGAGATCTTCCGCCTGGAAGATCCCCACATAGCAGCAGATTGAGCTGGTAGAGCGTCCAACTTACGGACGTTAAAGCAAAGTGCTTGGTGGGAGACAACCCACCGCGGTATGATCGTTCTTTTCTTCACTTTTAGTTTTTCTTCTTTCATAACTCTTCTCTTTATTAGTGCTTTCGTGCTCTTTCATTTACATATCTTTATATTTCTTTCAAAAAAAAAATTTCGCCACACGACGCGATCGCATCAGTGACGCGTCCGCGTCGCAGAGGGGGTGGAGAAAAAAAATAAATGAACAGAGAGTCCGGCTGGAACGTGGCTGGAGGCGTGCCAATGGCACAAATCGACCCATGCGGCCGCGTCCCTGACGCGTTCGCGTCGCATGGGAATCATGGCCTCCCACGCGACCGCGTGCCCCATGCGGCCGCGTGCCCTGAGTTTTCGACGTAAAAGGGTGCACATCATCATTTTGTGCGAGCGTGATGCTGGATTGGTGCTGGAGGCACAATCCTTGTCACGCGGCCGCATCGCCGACGTGGCCGCGTCATCTATTTTCTGACGCACCCTCACGCGGTCGCGTGACCCACGCGATCGCGTCACCCAATTTTGGCAATTACAATAAATTGAACAGAGAGTTGTGCTGGAGCGAGGCTGCACTCGTGCCAGCAGCGTAATATGGGTCACGCGACCGCGTGACCGACGCGATCGCCTCCCCTTACCTGACGCGCGCCCACGCGAATGCGTGCCCCACGCGGCCGCGTCGCATGCGCCGCACAGCTCACCCTAAAATTGCCACATATCTTATCTTCCTCTCCCCAAATCCTAATTTTTCTTTTCCCTCCTTATTTCTTCCTTCCCCCTTCCCCCTTCTATCTCACATTTCACTCTCTATTCCTCTCACCACCATTAACAAGGTTTTACTTTCTTCTTCCTTCTCCTCTTTTTCATCATTCTTATTATATTATATACATTTTTATTTTCTTTTTCTTTTCTTTTTTTTTTCTTCATTTTTTTTTATTTTTTATCTTCTTCTTTCCCTTTTTACATGGTGCTAGAAATTTTTTTTGAGTCATTATCCCTCATTATATGCTTATGACTTGCTACAATTTATTTGACAATTATTATTATTTTTAAGGGATTGCTTGCATGTTCAATTTCATACTTTTTATATCTTACTTACCATGCATGCCATGTGTTTGTGAAAAAGCCTATATAGCCCTATGCACTTTTCTACATTACTTTACTCTACTATTCAATGCTTGCTTTTCACAAATTCTCCTTATTATTTTATTAATTGAATTTAATTGTCAATACAAACGTGATGGTTTGTTACGAAGATCTGAGTCTTTCCCCTATTCCAGTAGGAATGGACGCTTTTCAAGAAGCCGCCCTTCAGCGCCAGAGATACCAATTCGACTGGGACTCCGTTCTCAGAGTCATCGCATTACCTGGCAGCCGTTGGATCTACGGATACCACCGTACCCGCCCTAAGGGAATCTTGGCTTCAGCACTTACCTTGGAGGCTCGCGTATGGGCGCAGCTCATGTCCCATTACGTCTTTTCGAGCACTCATGAGTCCTCCTTCACTGCGGACATGGCTGTTCTACTATGGTGCATCCTTACGGACCAACCTCTGAATCTCTCAAGACATATCCGGAATGCTATGGAACACGTACAAATTGCGGGCAACTTACTTTTCCCCGCCTTGGTCTCAGATCTTGTCTCCGCAGCCGGAGTCTCCTACAGAGCTGGGGACACCAAAGTCGTGCTTCCACGGGATGATCAGTATGTCCCTAATGGGAAATACCTCAGACTCTCAGCAGCCACTACAAGCCTTCCTACTGCTCCAGTTGAAGATAATCCTTCTTCAACACCACAAGCATCTACAACTGAGAAATTGCTCCAACAGATAATCGAATGGTTGGATCGGCAAGAACAGAAAGCAAAGATGAGAGAGCGCCGTAACGAGTGCCAATTCAAACACCTCAAGGAGCTACTCAAGGGACGCTTCAGAGACTCAGACACCCCGGACTCCACTTCCTTTACTAGCACAGGGAGCCATGACGGTCCTGATGGTGGAGATACTGCTACCAGCCCACCCCTGTTCCTGACAGATGGCACCGAGGACGGTGCAAAGCCTTAAGTGTGGGGAGGTCGGTCAGTACCTGACTTCTGGAGTTAATTTCTCTTCTCTAGCACCAATAATTAGGATATTTTAGTTAGATTTTCTTTCCTTTATAGAATAGAATAAATTGCATAGGTTAGGATAGTTGCATGCATGTTCTACTTGATTGAAAAGACAATAAGTTTCTTTTAAAAATCTATCTTTGGAACAAAATTTCACTAATTTTTCAAAATTTTTATGATAAATTTGCTTGAGTTGTATTTGGAACATGATATTTGAGTTAAAGAACACACAACCTGTGAAAGATTTGAGCCTTTATGAATGGTTACATTATTTAACCATAATTATTTCATTTCTGTGTGTTTACTTCTCTATGATTGTAATCTATATTTTGTTTTATCTTATATGTCCAATAGTTATTATATTTGCATGCTTGCACATGATTGAGGCCATTATTTGTTTAAACTTACTCATCCAAATTAAGCCTACCCTTTTCAATTACCTTTGTTAACCACTTTGAGCCTTTAATTTCCATTTGTTCGATATTTTACCACATTACTAACCTTAAGCCGAAAAATAATTGTATATCCCAATTTGAATCTTTGGTTAGCTTAAGACAGAATTGTGTGTGCTAGTTAAGTATGGGAAATTGTGGGAACAAAAGTTGTTAAGGGAATGTGTCATAAAAATTTAAGGGGAATTTGGATACCTACTCGTGTGAGAATATAAGAATGAAAAATCTATGTGCATTGATAAGCTTTATTTCTTTTTAAAAAAATGAATGAAATGAAAAACCAATAAATAAGGGGACAAAATTACCCCAATGTTAAATTCAGAATTCAAAAATTAGTGCACATATGATAGAATCAAAATACGAAGTTGATACATGAGTATGGATTGAAAAAGGGAACTCTGGGTAGCTAGGTATGAACTTTAAAGACTACATCAAGTGTATACAAGTTAGGTTGGAGCTTGGGTTAATTAAAGATTCAATTTATCAGCTCACTTGACCAAATATACACCCCTACCTATGCCTTAGCCCCATTACAACCTTGAAAAGACCTCATGATGTTTGCATTGGTCTATTAACTATTGTTGATTGGTTAGGAGAAAAACAAAAGTTAGAAAGCATGATTAGAGAAGGATAGAGTGACCACCCTATACACTAGAGATTAGAGCGTACATACATTATCAGTGAGGGTTCAATACTTGAATTTTCAAGTTCCCTGCTTTCATGAGCTATCTTCTTGCACTTTTATCTGTTTTATTGTGTAATGATAAAATTAGTGGAATTTGATTTGTAATTGTTTTGAAGAGCTTATTTACTTTTGATCAAGTGGACAAGAATCATATAGTTGCATTTATTTATATATATATATATATAGGTTTGCATTGCATTTCATGAGTTTCTACATGTTCATACTCATTTCCTTATCTCCTTCAATTAACCATGAGGACATGCTAATGTTTAAGTGTGGGGAGGTTGATAAACCACTATTTTATGATTTATATTGTGTTTAATTGTGTGGTTTTATCATGATCCTTACCCACTTATTCATTAAATTAGCATGCATTTAAATTTCCTTCCTGAATTTATTATATGTTTGAAAACTGCTTCCTAGAGACTTTAATTATTTATTTTTAATTCTCCTTTATTCCATTCGATGCCGTGATCTATGTGTTGAGTGTTTCAGACTTTACAGGGCATAAATGAGTTAGAGATTGGAAAGGAAGCTAGCAAAAATGGAAGGAACACAAGAATTTGAGGAGATAACCAGCGAGAAGTGACGCGGTCGCATGGCTCACGCGACCGCGCGAAGGAGAGCAAATCGCAGTGACGCGGCTGCATGGCTCACGCGGCCGCGCAGATTGGAAAAGCTCTGGCGAAGCGGTAGCGTGAATGACGCGAACGCGTGGCGAGGAAAAGCGCGAATGATGCGTCCGCATGGATGACGCGATCACGTGACATGTGCGATCTGCATAATCTGTAGAATTCGTTGGGGGCGATTTTAGACCCTATTTCGACCCAGTTTTCAGCCCGGAACAGCAGACTAGAGTCAGAGAACATGCAGAAACAAATAACACATTCATTCAGAGACAGTGATAGATCTAGTTTTTACTCTCTTAGGTTTTTCTCTCTAGGTTTTAGAATTTTAATTTTCAATT
>NC_029793.2:40873390-40905926 GCF_000816755.2 Arachis ipaensis | reverse complement strand
TAATTCCCTTTCATATGCTATGAATTTATTATTTACAATGTGTGAGTAGTTTCTTTACTTGATGGGGAGTTGATTAAAAGGAACTCTTGAGTTGGAAGGATTGAAGGAAAAATTTGTAATTGGGTTAAATGTTAGATTGTTATCCTGTCACCAACGCCAATCCCTTTGAACTAAGTGGGTTGCAACTTGTGAACAGATCTGGCATTCCAACTTGTTTGACTTTCCCTTACCTAGTAAAGGATAACCAAACAAAACAACCATTAATTATAAATTAATCTTACAATCACTCCATCAATAGTAGAAATTCCAACCAATCAATTCCCAGTCAAGACTTTTATTCATTTTATTTAAATTTCCTCAATTTACATTCCAATTTACTTAGCTCAACTTCTTGGAACATCTGATTAATAAGATAGCACACTTTTCTGCAACTCGTTGGGAGACGACCTGGGACTTAAAACTCTCAGTAATTTTTAATTTAAATTCTCTGTGACATACTTTTAAATTGATAGGCAGATTTTTGGTGAGTTAAGAACTATACTTACAACGTAACAATTTTAAATTTTTAATTCACCAGTTTCTACGTCTCATCAGATGACTTCCAGGTTCCCCGGCAATGGCGCCAATGTTCCGAGGGTTACCTGAAACTGTAGGTCAATCTCGGACGAGATCTTCTGTACTGATCGGTGATGACGCGTCTGGCGTGTGGGTGGTGGTCGGAGCAGTCGCGTCCAACTTGTTAGACTGGTAGTGCTGCTGATCCTTTGTCACTGGAGGGTGGTGGTACCTACAAGGGACTCCGATGCTTAAGTTAGCAAGGGTATTAAGCAGGATTTTAGTAGAATCAGAGTATGAGTTATACCTGGGTGCTCCAGTGTATTTATAATGGTGTGGAGTGACCTTTTTAGATAAGATAAGTTAGTTATCTTATCTTATGTTATCTTATCTTTGGGTGAGGTCAGCTTATCTTCAAGGGAACCGCCCTTCTTTCTGTAGGCCTGGGCTGCCTTTGGATTTGGGTCATGTTCCTCTATTTAGGCCCATTATTGAGCTTTCCTGGCAACTTGGCCGAGCTCTTTGAGAAGAGGTCGGATAATATGACCTGAAGAGGTCGGTCGCTTTGTCGTTAAACATCTCGGGTCTTACAGCTCGACCCAGGGGTATGAACAGCCCCCACAAGGACCAAGACCCGTTCACAAAGGAGATCATGAAAGCTAAAGTTCCAAAGGACTTCAAAGCCCCCGACATGACCCTATACGACGGTACATCTGATCCAAGCAATCATCTCAGTAATTTCAGAAGTCGGATGTATCTTACAGATGCCTCAGATGCAATCCGTTGTAAAGCTTTCCCGACCACTTTGACCAAGACGGCAATAAAGTGGTTTGACAGTTTGCCGCCAAGGTCAATAACAAGCTTCGATGACCTCGCCAAGAAATTCTTAGCTAGAATCTCCATCTAGAAAAACAAAGCCAAACATGCTCCAAGCTTGCTAGGGATTAAGCAAGGAGAACGGGAATGCCTCGGCAGTTACATGGAGAGATTCAACAAAGCATGTCTGGACATACAAAATCTTCCAACAGAAGCAACCATCACGGGTCTCATCAATGGACTACGAGAAGAACCCTTTAGTCACTCCATATCCAAAAAGCATTCGGCATCTCTCAACGAGGTTCAAGAACAGGCGGAAAAATACATTAATATGGAGGAGAACTCCTGATTAGGAGAAACCTCAAAGACTGGATTCTCCTATCCACTTTGGGACAAGGATAAAGAGTCCAGGAAGAAGGAAGACCAACACACTGAGAAACCCAAAAAGTACCACAACTTTACCCCTCTTCAGGTGTCTCTTGTGGACGTTTACCGGGAGATATGTAACACTGAGAAGATCCCACTACCTCACTTGATTAAACACAAGAGAGGAGGAAGTCAGACAGAGTATTATGAATACCACCAAATCTACGAGCATTCTACCAACGAGTGCTACGACTTAAAGAATGTCATAGAAAAGTTGGCACGAGAAGGTAGATTAGATCGGTTCCTAGCCAATAGAGCGGATGAACCGAAAAATAGAAGAAGGGATGAAGAGGTCGAACGAGCTGAACGTCCCCCTCACACCCCTGAGAGACATGTTCACATGATAAACGGAGGATTCGTAGGAGAAGAGATCTCTAAATCATCCCGCAAAAGACACCTCAAGGAAGTGTATCATGTCGGAGAGGGAGACAGGTCACCCGACCTCGCCACTATTACCTTCACTCAAGAAGACGTCGCAGGCATCATCCCAAGGCAGGATGACCCCGTGGTCATTACCATCATACTCAACAACGCCAATCTCCACCGAACGTTGGTAGACCAAGGAAGCTCTGCAGATATCCTATTCAAATCCGCCTTCGACAAGCTCGGCCTACAAGAGAAAGAGCTTAGAGCTTATCCAAATAGCTTGTTCAGACTCGAAGACGCCCCAATCCAACCACTTGGGTATATCCCACTACACACAATATTTGGAAAAGGAATACGGTCTAGAACGATGAGCATAGACTACATCGTAGTCGACGTGAACTCCGCATACAATGCTCTTATAGGTCGAACAACGTTAAATCAGCTCACCGCAGTGATCTCCACTCCACACTTATGCATGAAGTTTCCAACTACAGAAGGGATCGCTACCATAAAGGGGGACCAAAAACTTGCGCGACGCTGCTACAACGAAAGTCTAAACCTTAAAGGTGACCCCAAAGGAAACGAAACCAATACTATAGAACTCGGGGGAATCCGAGCTCGTGAAGAACTCTGCCCTCAACCAAAAGGTGAGACTGAAGAAGTTCAAATCAGAGACACTCGAGACAAAACAATAAACATAGGGGCGAATCTACGAAGAGACCTAAAGGAGCTGCTAACAAAGCTCCTATGGGATAATTCTGACCTCTTTGCATGGAAGGCCGCCGACATGCCCGGTATTGATCCCGGACTAATGTGCCATAAGTTAGTCGTATATCTTGGGTCTCGGCCAGTACAACAGAAGCGTAGGAAGCTCAGCCCGGAGAGGTCGCAAGCCGTAGAGGAGTAGGTAAAAGCCTTGTTGGAGGTAGGGTTCATAAGGGAGGTAAAGTACCCATTATGGCTAGCCAATGTAGTATTGGCCAGGAAGTCAAATGGGAAGTGGCGGATGTGCACCGATTACACCGACCTCAACAAGGCCTGCCCAAAAGATCCCTACCCACTCCCGAACATAGACACGCTAGTCGACGCTTCATCAGGGTATCAATACCTCTCCTCCATAAACGCTTACTCGGGATACAATCAAATCCCAATGTATTAACCCGACCAGGAGAAAACCTCATTCTTAATCCCAAAAGAAAACTATTGCCACATAGTCATGCCCTTCGGACTCAAGAACGCAGGGGCTACATACCAGAGACTGATAAACAAAGTTTTCACCAATCATATTGGGAAGCTGATGGAGGTTTATGTAGATGACATGCTGGTAAAGACACAAAGGGAGGAAACGTTGCTATCCGACCTCACTGAAGTGTTCGACACCATAAGAAAGCATGGGATGAGACTTAACCCCACAAAATGCACTTTTGCGGTAGAAGCTGGAAAATTCTTGGGCTTCATGCTCACCCAAAGAGGAATTGAAGCAAACCCAGATAAATACCAGGCCATACTTCGCATGAAAAGTCCGACCTATGTCAAAGAGGTCCAGCAGCTCAATGGAAGACTAGCGGCTCTGTCTAGGTTTCTAGCTGGATCAGCCTTGAGATCTCTTCCTTTCTACGAAACACTAAGGAAAGGAAGAAGATTTGAATGGATCCTAGAATGTGAACAAGCTTTTCAAGACTTCAAGACATTTCTGGGACAACCACCCATCTTAGCCCGACCCAGGGAAGGCGAGGAACTAATCCTATACCTCGTTGTAGGAAGTCGGGCAATAGCCTCAGCACTAGTGAGAGAAGACGAAAACGAACAACAACCTATCTACATCATCAGCAATGCTTTGCAAGGGGCTGAATTGAACTATCAAAAGATAGAAAAGTTCGCCTACGCCCTTATACTTACTTCCCGATAACTCCGACCATACTTTCAAGCTCACACCATCAAAGTACGGACCAACCAACCCATAAAAGGTATCTTACAGAAAATAGACTTAGCTGGAAGAATCCTACAATGGGCAGTCGAGTTATCCGAATTTGACCTCAAATATGAATCTCGGACAGCTAGCAAGTCTCAAGACCTGGCCGACTTCATCGCAGAGTACACCGACACCCCGGGCACCCCTACAGAGTGGAGCCTTTACGTGGATGGCTCCTTGAACAAAACCGGGAGTGGCGCAGGTGTCATTTTAGAGAGTGATCAGGGAACCCAAATCGAGCTCTCATTAAAGTTCAAGTTCTCCGCTTCAAATAACCAAGCTGAATACGAGGCCTTACTGGCTGATTTGAAGCTAGCTAGGGAGGTAGGAGCTTAGAAGCTTACCATTTTCAGCGATTCACAGGTAGTTACCTCACAAATAGAAGGGAGCTACTAGGCTAAGGATCCCACCATGAAGAAATACCTAGACAAAATCAAAGAACAGCTCAGATAATTTAGGGGATATGAGGTCCGACATATACCTCGGGAACAAAATGCCCAAGCTGATGCCCTTTCAAAACTAGCCAGCACCAAACCAGGGGGCAATAATAGAAGCATTATCCAAGAAACACTGCAAAATCCGTCAACCTCGAAAGAAATAAAAGTCCTAAGTATATCAGACCAGGACCAAGGGTGGATGACTCCCACAGTCAGCTATCTCAAGTCTGAAGCACTTCCCGCAGACAAGAAGGAGGCTAGTACGAGAAGCATAGTACTACACCATAGTTCACGACGTCTTATATAGGAGAGAAATCTCTATACCCCTTCTAAAATGTGTCCCGACCTCCGCTACGAGGGAAGTTCTTGAGGAAGTCCACAGTGGCATGTGCGGTAACCACCTCGGGGCACGAGCTTTGTCCAAAAAGGTACTCCGAGCTGGTTTTTACTAACCAACCCTACAAAAAGAAGCAACAGAGTTCGTCAAAACATGTCCCCCATGTCAGAAACACACCAACTTTCACATCGCACCACCCGAAGAGCTCATTTGTGTTACTTCACCCTGGTCGTTTGTAAAGTGGGGTCTCGACCTCCTCGGACCTTTCCCTCAGGGATCAGGGCAAGTCAAGTTCCTCATTGTAGGAATAGACTATTTCACGAAGTGAATCGAGGCTGAACCTTTAGCCAATGCCACCACCCAAAGAAGTCAGAAGTTCTTGTACAAAAATATTGTCACAAGATTTGAGGTCCCATACTCCATTACCACAGACAATGGCACTCAGTTCACCGATACGAGCTTTAGAAACCTGGTAGCCGACTTGAAAATCAAGCACCAGTTTACCTCCGTAGAGCACCCACAAGCCAATGGACAGGCGGAAGCCGCTAACAAAGTCATACTGGCCGGGTTAAAATGAAGACTATAGGACACCAAGGGAGCTTGGGTTGAAGAACTCCCGCAAGTCCTATGGGCATACCGGATAACACCACACTCAACCATCGGAGAATTACCATTCTGTCTTGCTTATGAAATAGAGGCAATGATTCCTGTAGAAGTAGAAGAAGGATCCCCTAGAGTAGTCCTCTACAACGAAAACACCAACTCGCAAGTGCAAAGGGAAGAGCTCGACCTACTTCCAGAAGTCCGAGAAAGAGTTCGGATCAGAGAGGAAGCCCTAAAGCGTCGAATGGCTCTGAGGTATAATCGGAAGGTAATCCAGCGAAGCTTCACCACCAACGATCTCATCTTAATCCAAAATGATATCGGAGCAAGTCGGTCAGGAGAGGGGAAGCTAGCAGCTAACTAGAAGGGACCATACCGAGTTACAGAAGTACTAGGAAAAGGCTACTATAAGGTGTCCGACCTCGAAGGGCGAGAGCTACCAAGGTCATGGCATGTTTGTAACATGAGAAGGTACTATAGTTAGAAAGTAGTAAAGATCTTAGGTCAAGGCACACTCTTTTTCCTAAAAAGGTTTTTTAATGAGGCGCCAGGCCGAGATCTAAGAAGCTGCCCGACCTAGAAGGGTAAGCACTCTCATGTACATTCTTATTTATGTTTTTATCTCATTATTATTTGAATGAAAGTCGTCAATTCCCTAAAAAGTTTCCTACCAAGATGCATTACTCTAAGCTCATAAAACGCGAATTTCATCGCCCGATTAAAAGAGGTCGGCAAGGTGAAGCGATAGAAGCAAGATAATGCAAGAAGTTATAAAAGTAACCCAGAAAAAGTGGCCTGACGAGGTCTAACTAAAATGGGATTACTAAAAATAACTTGTGAAGGCCCGACAGAGAAGTCGGACCAGTGAAAGGATCACTAAAAAGAGACAAAAAACATCTTGCAAAGGTCAAAGAAAGGTTAATAAACCAAGGCCCGAAATGCTCAGCTATAAAAGTTCAAGCATGGAAAAGGATGTTACCTAAAGCTAGAAGCACGACCTCAAGACGGAGCTAAAAAGTCATCCAAACTATAAAGAAAAGGTTCCCCCTCGGAACACTACCTAAAAAGTTGTTGGATTATGACTAAAAGCTCAAGCAACAAAGCCATATAGGTCGACGTCAGCTAAGAAGAGGCGCGACTCAAAGAAACAAATATGACCTCGAGAAAAGAACAAGTAAAAATCCAAAAGGTTGAAAAATAACTTAAGGCTCAAAAGTGCTTAGCTAAAAGGGTACAAATCCGCTCAATGAAAGCACGATCTCAAAACAGGGCTACAAATTTCGTACGAACAAACTAAAAAGGTTCTATGTAAAGAACACTAAAAAGTTGTCGGACAGGTTACTAAAAGCCCGGACACTAAGCCACAAGGACAACTCCACCAAAGCAGAGGGTTGACAACACAAACTCAAAGCAAGGCATGATCCAAAAAGGCAAGGGTAAAAAACCCACATTACCACTCAAAGGAGGTCGGACTGGGAAGTACCAAACCTCTATAAAATCCACAAAGGTCGCAAAAGTGAACCTCCAAACATTAAAGGTTTGACTGACATATTAGCAAAACACATCCTTCAAGTTAAAACATTAAAGACTCAAAGGTTGCCTAAAGGGCAGTCCAAGAGTTTAAAGTGTTTGTTTTTCAAAAAACAAAGTTGCTAGGAAGCAATCAAATGTCAGAAGTCACCTACAAAAACTTACATAAAAAAAAAAGTTCAACAAAAGTCCACAAATCGGACTACACCGTTACAAAGATATTGAAAGGAGAAAATCACAAAGGGGTTAAGTCCGCCCCAGTAGCAACATTCTTGGGAGAAGGAGGCTTGGTCAAGATCGGGGTAGCATTGACAACTCCATCTGGCCCGTTTAAAATCTCCACGTCCGGCTCGGACTCAGGGGGGACCACCTCGGCAGAAGGATTTGAAGAGGTTGAAGCTGCAGAAGCCTTGGCCGGTGGCACAAGGGGAGGAACCTCATCATCATCATCTGGGGCAGGTACAATCTTGCCATCCTCCACCACATTATCCATACTGAATAAGGAGAGATCGGCCTCGGGAGCAAGAACTCAGACCTGAGCCTTCAGGATCTCGTACATATCGGTCATACTACTCACCATGTGTCCCTGAAGCTCCGCATAATCATCTTGGGCAGATTGAAGCCTCTCCTTAGTTTCTAGCAACTCGCCGTAGGTCCGAGTATAGCTCTCCTTATACTTTTTTGCAGTCTCCTCGGCCAAGTTAGCAGCTGACTCCACCACAGTAGCATGCTCCTTCTCTTTCTCCACATCAATCTCCAACTTGGTAACCCGGGCATCAAGTTTATCCTTCAGACTTTTAATTCTATCATACTTTGATTCTACACAAAAACCTACCTAAAGCCCGTGCTAACTTAAGCATCGGAGTCTCTTGCAGGTACCACCACCCTCCGATGACCGAGGATTGGCAAGCATCTCAAGATCCAGTAAATCAGACGCAACAGCTCCGATCACATCAGAAGATCTCATTCGAGATCGACCTTCGGTTTCAGGTAACCCACGTAACAAAAAGGTTTTCAAAATAAGTTCGGAGAGATTCTAAACAAAGTAAAATAGAGTCCAACGATCTTCGCCATCTTTCAGATAAACCACAGCTCACTGTTGGGCATTTGGACCTACATCTGAAAAATAAGAGATATATACAGAATGAGAACCCGCGACCCATAGGTTCCTAGTACGGTAAAAGTGCCAAATAAATACAATGCACTATAATAAAAACTCACTAAGCATCCTAAACTTCACTTCACCAAATATTCATCCTATATTCTCGCTATTCCATAAATAGGCAATCGTGATAAGGGAATGCTAAATCTAATTCATCTTCCTTATGCTTCCCAAATTTTTAACTCTTTAACAAATCAGAATCAGAATCATAAACAAAACAATCACCAGTTATTCTGTCTCAGCAATTCTTTATCAATACCTCATATCCTCACCTGGAGCAAGTGAAATCACTTCACTGCGTCTACCCAGGGAGCTCAAATCATCCCATTTAATATTCATCATGGTAAATCAATCATCTCATCATTTTATTTCAACAAGAACAGCCCTCAGCGTCAACCGACACCAGTATGAGTGATGGGTGGAAATGCGATTTCCACACCAAAACTCACCGGCAAGTGTACCGGGTCGCATCAAGTAGTAAAACTTACTTAGAGTGAGGTCGATCCTATAGGGATTGATGGATCAAGCAACTTTAGTGGGTGATTAGTTTAGTCAAGCTAACATTGGTGAATTGAAGTGAAATTGAAGCAACAGAATGTAAATAACAGTGAATTTAAAGTTACAGAAAGTAAATGAGCAGAATCTTAAAGAGCAAGAAATGTAAATTGCATCAAATGTAAAGTGGGCTGGGTGCTGGAAAGTAAGGAAGCAGTAGATCAAAGCTTAGAATAATTACAGAGGGATTTAATTGCAGGAAGAGTAAATCAGATCATAGTAAGCTTAAATGAAAAATTGTAGAAAGTGAACTTGCAGAAGAGAATCATAGCAGAAAAGGAAATTGTAGCAGAGAAAGAAATTGAAATTTTCATAAGCCAACATTGAATTCAATACTTGAAAATGTAACAATATAGAAAAATTAAAAGTGTTTCAAAGAGGACTTTCTATTCTACCCTACTCCTAATGCTCTCTAGCAGAGCCAGCCTTCTTTCTAAAATAGAACATATGCCTTTTTATAGGCTTTTCAAAAATGAAAATAAAATTGAAATTAAAAATAAATTACAAAATAAAATTTCTAATCTAGCTTCTCTGTGTCTTGTGCCTTTGAGTGATGTCCATGAGTTTTTTTGCTTTGGGCTTGAAGAAGAGTGGATTGATTTGGATTTGGCCTTGGATGAATTTGGATCAGGTGGGTTAGGGTGTGTTTAGTGAGGCTCTAGTGGAGCGCTCAGTTAAGTTAGTGAACTGAGCGCTACACATGCTCCTTGTCATGCTTCCCTTGCGCCAATTTCCTCAGCGCTCATGGCGCTCAGTTCGGTGATGCAACGTAGTGCCCCTTGCTTGCCTTGGTCTCCCTCTTCGAGCCTTGGCTATTTCATTTTGGGAGTTTCCTTCCTTAGTGTAGCTTAGCGCTCCTTTGTGTGCAGGATTCCCTCTTCGAACCTTGGCTGCTTCATTTTGGAAGTGTCACGCTTGCTTTTCTTTAAATGAGCCAGGAAAAAGTTGAAAGAGTTAACGTAGTGCTCCTTTGATTAGAGCGCTATGCCTTGATGTTTAAGCGCTCCGTTGGATCTTCGAACGCTATGCCTTGTTGCGCCTTGCTCTCCTTTCCTCCAATGCTTGTAGTGTTCCGTTGCTTTAATGAACACATGGATTGGCTTTGCATGCTTTTAACGCCTTTGGCAAAGAAAACTTAATAATGCATGCATTCATTGGCTTTGTTAATTAATTGCTAATGCATTGGCCAATTGGCTTTAACGGCATTAATCATGAAATGCATGCTTTCATTAGCTTCTTTAGTAATGCCGATCATTGCATAAATTCACTTGGCATTGGCATTAATAATTAAATGATTCATGCATGCATTCATTGGATTTGTAATGCCAATTACCGTGAAGCTCATTTATTTCATTCATGCATGCATGCTTTAGTTATTAATTCATGCATGCATAAGGCATTAATGATTAAATGCTTCATGCATTCATTCATTTTATTAGTAATGTCAATGCTTTAATACAGCATGGTTCATGATGGCATTAAGGTTCCAAAGTTCATGAATGCACGGCTTCATGGTCATGGGCCACGCTTTTAAAAGCGTGGCCTAAGGTTCCAAAGCGTGCTCAACTTCAAAGCGTGTCCAAAATTCCTCTTTTCTTCTTTTTAGCTTATTTTGTGTTTTTTGCTTCTTTTTCTTCTTATTTCCTACAAAGTTTATAAAATCAAAAGATCAAAGAAATATACCATTTAAGCACAAAAGAATGCAATATTTAAGCACTAATCATCAATTTCTTGTATGAAAAAGCATAAAAAAACATGATATGATGACATGTCATCAATGAGGGACCTCTTAGTTGTAGAAACATAAGCAATACACACAAGTAATACACAATTAAAGTACAAGTAAAGCAAGTAGCTGATGCCAGGACATTTTGGCCAGTTTCACTGACCTTTTCTTTACTGTTTTTAGGGTAGTTTCATGCATTTCCTTAGGAAATAAGCTAGTTTTGGGTAGATATTCACTTACATCTTGATTCGAGCATACATTGTGCACCTTACATGATTTCATGAGGATTTTGCATGAATTTAATGACAAATTGGATGTTGCATTTTCCATGACTTGGATTAGAACTTTGATGCACTTTATTGCTTGATTTCAGGACAAAGGAAGCAAAGAAGAACCACATTAGTGGCTACGTTAGTTACACTAACGTTAACGCTAACGTGGAATGGGAGTAACTTGCAAAGTTAATGAGAAAAGTAATTGCCAATAACGCTCTCGAAGCCATCATTGCCCACGTTAAGAGTCACATTAACTAAGTTAACGTGAACTCTAACGTGGAAGAAAGGAAATGGAGCCAACGTTAGTGACACTTAATATTATCACTAACGTTGGACCAAGCTCATAAGTGGCCACGTTATTTGCCACGTTAACTTGGTTAACATGGCCTCTAACGTTAAGAAGTAAAGGGAAAGCCAACGTTAGTGACATTAACTTTATCACTAACGTTGGCCAAGTCACAATAAGCCACGTTAACTCCCACGTTAACCTAGTTAACGTGGAAGCTAACGTGAAGAAACAAGGTGGTCGACAACGTTAGTGACACCAAACATTGTCACTAACGTTGGAAGGAACACACACAAGCCCCAATAAGCCATGTTAACTCCCACGTTAAAACGTGAAGAAGGAAGGAGATCGCCAACGTTAGTGACACCCAAAATTGTCACTAACGTTGGAATGAGCCCATACAAGCCACTATGACCCACGTTAACTCTCATGTTAACTTAGTTAACGTGGAAGCTAACGTGGATAAGGGAATGATGAGCCAACATTAGTGACACTCAACTTTGTCACAAACGTTGGAGATGGATAGCATGGCCACGTTAGTGACAATGGTAAGTGTCACTAACGTTAGTGACAATGGTAAGTGTCACTAACGTTAGTGACAATGGTAAGTGTCACTAACGTTCTCGAAGGTTGGCAAGCCTACGTTAAAAGAGCCACGTTAACTAAGTTAACGTGGACTCTAACGTAAGGAAGGGGGAGACTTCTGAACGTTACTGGGAAAGGTAAGTCCCAGTAACGTGTGCGAAGGGCATAGAAGCAACATTAGTGGCAACGTTTGTGCCACTAACATTGAAGTTAACGTGGCTCTTACTTTGGTGAGGAACGTTAGTGAAAAAGGTGATTGTCACTAACGTTCTCGAACCCATATTTTCACTGAACGTTAACACCACTAACGTCCTGAGCTAAAGTCTCTGCCCACTTCACACTTTCTCTCTGCATGTAAAGCCAAGCCCAATGAAGAAGAGAAGTGCTTCAAACTCAAGATCCAAAGGCCCATACCCAAGACTTGAAGAGCTAACTAGAAGAACAGAAGAGTAGTATATATAGGAGTAGCTTTGAATTAAATAGAGAGTTGGAAATTATAGGGAGCCTCTTGGCATAGAACTACTCTCTGTATTTTACTTTCTCTGCACTTCTATTTTCATAATGTACTCTCCATTTTTGTTTTCATTTTCCAGAGCTATGAATAACTAAACCCCTTTCATTGGATTAGGGAGCTCTGTTGTAATTTGATGGATCAATACTAGTTTTCATTATTCTTCTTCTATCTTTTCTCTTGATTTTACTTGAAAGCTTTCGATCTTCATCCAATTGGGTAGTTATCCTGGAAAAGAAGCTATTCAAACTTGGATCTCTTCTGAACCTAGAAAGAGGAATGAAGAGATCATGCTAGAAATACTTTCTCATGCTGGACCAAATTGGGTTTGGATGGATATGTGACTATAATCCTCTCAACACTTGATTTGGGAAATGCATGTGGTATAATCAGTGACCATACTTCATCTCTTCTCACGAGCAATTGACCAAGGAATTGGCTATTGATCAAGATTTGTGAGATTGAATTACAAGAAATTGTAATTCGATCACTTAAGATTGCCAAGGAGATCAATGAGTGCATTGATTGAGGAAGAGATGAAAATGAAATTGATCCGGAGAATGCAACATCTCCTGAGCCCAATGAACTCCCCATTCCTGATCTTACCCATTCTCTTTAATTTCTGTCATTTACTTTTATGAGCAATTTCTCCATTCCCATTTAAGATTCTGCACTTTACTTTCCGTCATCTACATTCAGCTCTTTATTTCTAGCATTTACTTTTCTGTTATTTACTTTCTCGCCATTTAATTTTCTGCAATTCTCAACTCAAATTCTGATTCGCTCAACTAGAACATTCCTCTAATTAAAGTTGCTTGATCAATCAATCCCTGTGGGATTCGACCTCACTCTATTGTGAGTTTTTACTTGACGACAAATTCGGTACACTTGCCGAAGGAAATTTGTTATAAGACAAGTTTTCCGTGCATCAAGTTTATGGCGCCGTTGTCGGGGATTGATTGTGCATCAACAATGATTAAATTGGAAGATAACTAGATTGAGCATTTTTGTTTTGTTTGATTTAATTTTCTGTTTGAGTAATTTACTTTCTGTTTTAGTTAATTTCTTCCCTTCCCCTTACTTTTTCTTTGTTATTTACAATTTATTTCACTAACCCACTAACTGTTTGATATATTGCATCACTCACACTAACAATAATTCTGACAGAAATACTTTCTGCATCTATTTTCCTTGCTTGTACTTGTTGGTTGTATGACAGGGAGAAGAAGCAGGACTTCAACTTCCTTTGATTCTGAACCTGAGAGGACCTTCCTTAGATTAAGGAGGGAAGCAAGAGGAAAAAGAGTAGTTGGTGCTGAGGAAGAGGAGGAATACTTTGAACCAAACATGGAAGACAACATGGAAAACCATCATGAAGAAGAGACTCACAACCATGGTGGAAGAGGTCGAGCAAATCATGCTGGGGAGGATAGAAGAGTTTTAGGTTCTTACATCAATCCAAACCCAGGAAACTGTGGAAGTAGCATTCAAAAGCCAACCATCCACGCCAACAATTTTGAACTGAAGCCACAGCTCATCACCCTTGTTCAGAACAACTGTTCGTTCGGAGAGAGTGTCCAAGAGGACCCCAATCAACATCTAACCACCTTCCTGAGAATATGTGACATAGTGAAGTCTAATGGTGTTCATCCTGACGCCTATAGACTGCTCTTATTTCCATTCTCACTCAAGGATAAGGCAGCCAAGTGGCTGGAGTCTTTCCCGAAGGAGAGCTTGACAACTTGGGAAGATGTGGTGAACAAATTCTTAGCAAGATTTTACCCTCCTCAACGAATCAATAGGCTAAGAGCTGAGGTCCAAACTTTCAGGCAACAAGATGGTGAGACTCTTTATGAAGCATGGGAGAGGTTTAAGGACCTAACAAGGAGGTGCCCACCAGATATGTTCAACGAATGGGTGTAGCTGCACATTTTCTATGAAGGCCTGTCATATGAATCAAAGAAGGTAGTAGACCATTCATCTGGAGGATCTTTGAACAAGAAGAAGATCATTGAGGAAGCCATAGATGTCATTGAAACTGTAGTAGAGAAAGACTACTTCTATGCTTCCAAAAGAGGGAGCACTAGAGGAGTAATGGAGCTAAACAATGTAGATGCTCTGCTGGCTCAGAACAAGCTCATTACCAAGCAGCTGGCTGACCTAACCAAGAAGATGGAGAGGAACCAAGTAGCAGTAATCTCCACTTCATCAACAACCCAAGAAGGAGTGAATGAAGAAGCAGAAGGTAGTCAGGAGCAAGCCAACTACATTGGGAGTTCACCTAGGCAAAACCATGATCCATACTCCAAGACTTACAACCCTGGATGGAGGAATCACCCAAACTTTGGGTGGGGAAATCAACAAGACCAAAGCCTTGATCAAAGTCGCCCAAATCCCAACAATGCAAGCCACCAATATTTCACATCTAGACCATATCAACACCCCAATAACAACACCTCTCCACATCCACATCAAAACCAAAATAACTTACCTCATCCTTCCACCTCTAATCACGATCTACAATCATTTGATGACAGACTCTCAAGGATTGAGAATCTACTTGAAGGCATAGGCAAGGAGATTCAAGACAACAAGGTGTTCAAGGAGGAAGTGCGAGCCAGTTTTAAGAACCAGGGAGACACAATCAAGAGGTTGGAATCTCAAGTGGGGTATCTCTCTGAGCAAATTCCCAAACCCACAGATGGATTCCCAAGTGACACAGAGAAAAATCCGAGAGGTGAAACAAAGAAAGTAAGATGGAAAGATTGCAATATGGTCACTATAAGTGATAAGGAGACTGAGGACAAGCCAAGCAAGCTATCAGAACAACCTGAAGATACCTCAGTAGAGAAGAAGGAAAAAGATCATCAAGAACCAAAAATCTCACAACAGGAGCTGCTGAGACTCTATGCACTTTTTCCCCAACTACTCAATGGTGCTGTGGAGAAGAGAATATACTCAAGGTTTCTAGATTTGTTTGCATCTCTGCATATCAACATACCATTCATCAAGACTATTCAACAAATGCCTGCGTACATCAAGTATATGAAGGAGCTGCTTCCCAGGAAAAGCTCACTCAAGGGAGGCCAAACTATAGTGATGAACAAGGAGTGTAGTACCCTCATTCAACCACAGTTGCCTACGAAAAGAAAAGATCCAGGGAGTTTTCATGTCCCCTGTGCCATAGGAGAAACAATGTTTGATAAAGCACTCTGCGATTTGGGAGCAAGCATCAACTTAATGCCCTTATCCCTGGTGAAGAGGCTGAAGATCAATGAGATAATGCCCACAGATGTAGTCATAAGGCTGGCAGACAAAACTCAAAAACAAGCAATAGGAGTGGTGGAAAATGTATTGGTAAAGGTTGGGAAGTACTTTCTTCCCACAGACTTTGTCATCTTGGACATGGAAGAGAGTCACACTCACCCAATCATATTGGGAAGACCATTCCTAGCTACAGCCAGAGCACTCATAGATGTGGAGCGAGGGGAGCTCATATTGAGGATCCATGATGAACGACTCAGCTTTAATGTCTTCAAACTCTCACAAGAATCAGACCAAGAGAACAAAGAACCAAGCAAAGATCATTATGAGATGCTGACAGAGGAAGCAAGCACTGAAGCACAACCAGCCCATCTGGGAAAGCCCTTGGTTGATGAACAAGGAAATAAGCATTTGTCACAACTCAAGGAAAAGCTGGAGGAACCTAAACCACCAGAGACATGTGAAGACAACAACAAAAT
This sequence comes from Arachis ipaensis, assembly GCF_000816755.2. Taxonomy (NCBI): domain Eukaryota; kingdom Viridiplantae; phylum Streptophyta; class Magnoliopsida; order Fabales; family Fabaceae; genus Arachis; species Arachis ipaensis. The sequence continues at coordinate 40,890,041 of NC_029793.2, read as the reverse complement.
TCCCTTAGAAGAAGAAGTCACCAAGAGCAAGGCAACATCAAAAGGGACAAAGAAGAAGGTATCAAGGGGGTGGAGGAACAAGAAGATCCCTACAGAAGACTTCTCTCCAGGGGATAAAGTGATCTCAGCTTACTTCCCAGATATTCCCCCTGATCTCCCCACTATACCATCTCAGTTACCTAGGGTCTTCACTATCAACAGAGTTCTCTCCTTGGAACATGTAGAGATCATTGATACAACCAATGGATATAAGTCCAAGGCAAGAGGGGAGGACTTGAAGCATTATCAACCTCCCTAATGAAGGAGAAACGTCAAGCTAGTGACGCTAAAGAAGCGCTTCATGGGAGGCAACCCATGTTTTATATGCTTTTAATAGTGAATAAGTCAATATTCATGAATTCCAACCCAAAATCGACAAACACTTGGTGAAATCCTTGTTATACAGTATATAGTGAAGAACAAGTTTGGTGTTCAAAGCATGCCAAGAAAGCATGGATGCAACTCAGAGCATGCTAGTCTTGGAGCTTTGAACAGAACTTTTCATCACAATGCTCCAAACTAAGTTTGGTGTCACCCCATGATGCCACCAATGTGCATATAAGGATACACAGTTAGTTAGTAAGTTGGAGTTCATGAATAAACAAAATCTTTTCTTCTTTTTATTATTCTAGCCGTAAAGTTTAACTTGTTTTTTTTCTTTTTTTTTTAATTTTCTTATTTGATCTTTATAGGGAAAAGGAGAGGAGCATTGAAGGAGATTGATTGGACAATTAAAGGAGAAAGGTTCGGCCACTTCATGAAGAGAAACTACACACTTGTCTCAAGAAGGAATGCATTGGAAAATGTTGCCATGCAACATTGAAGAAAGGAGACTCTTGAAGACCGAACCAATAACCCTCATAAAGTGATGATCCTTGTCCTTTCTCCATGCACAACCCCAACCGTCCATCAAGCAACCATTCCATCAATCCACACCCTCCATTCACTCACAATCTCCATATATAAGTGAGTCCTAGTGCATACATACCCCTCACACTCAAATTCCCACTCTTCACACCTCTCTATTTCGGATTCCTTTTCACTTCCTTCATTGCATTCAACCCTAAACAACCAAAAGTCTCCACACCATTGCCAACTTCACACATTAACCCTCATTCATGGCATCTTCGAGCTCTAAAAGAAGGAAGGAAAAGGAATCTATGGAGCAATACCCGTATGATGAAAAAAGATTTAGAAGCTTGCACCATGCATTGTAATACGGGTGGATGGTGGATAAGGAGATCATTTATGAGCTGGGATTTCAAGTTAGGAAAACTGAGTGTCCCGAAATCACAAAGAAGGTAGAAAAGAGAATATGGGAGCTCCTCACTGATCCGGTCATTAAGGTGAATGCAAATCTTATAAGAGAGTTTTATGCAAATGCGGTCCGATATGATAAGGCAGATGAGTCATATACAAGCTTTGTGAGAGGAAAGATTGTGGATTTTGGTCCCATGAGTGTCATGAGGGCATTAAAGCTGCGGTCCATACCATTTGAAGAAGAGAGTTACCATTCAAGAATAGACAACAACCCTAATCATGACTAGATTGAGCAAGACATTTGTGTACCAGGAGCTGACTGGGAAAGATATGCAGATAGGAGACCAAGGTTCATCAAGAGAGCAGATCTCACCCCGGAAGCAAAAGGGTGGTTCGAAATTGTAAGGAGGTCCATCCTTCCAGCAGCGAACAACTCGGAGGTGAATCTCAAGAGAGCCACACTGGTACACTGTATACTCAAAGGAGGAGAGATCAAGTTTCATGAACTCATAGCAGAAGGCATTAGAAAAATGGCAGAGAAAAGCGACTTAAGAGGAACGTTAGGTTACCCCAGCACTATTTACCGACTATGCAAGAAAGCTGGGGTGGTGTTTGAAGATGAGGACCCCGTGTGGATAAAAGAAGGCATTCCAATAACCGTTCGACGAATGCATGCTACCGCATCCCCCTGCCTCAAAGGAAGCAAAGGAAGAGGACAGCCCCTCAAGTAGTGGAAGGACAAGTCTTAGAGGAGCAAGCACCAGCCACCTTGGATATGCACGAATTGCAGGAAGCGGTTGATGGGCTATCTCGACAATATTTGGAAAGCCAAGGAGCACAGAGAGAGCTTCAACTACAGATGATGGGGCAGCAAGAGGAGTCACTCTCAAGATGGATGACTCAATAAGGGGAGTGGCAAAAGCAAATGATGGATCAGCAACTGAGTCAAGGACAACAATGGAGTGAAACATTCCACAAGATGGAACAAAGACAAAATGAGCAACAAGAATCCATCCAGAGGCTAATCAACATCCAAGCACATCAAGGTGCACATATACATGAGATGCATCGAAGACAAATAGAACAGGCAGAACTATTGGACGAGCAAAGGGCATTCGCAGAAGGAGTTTACCTGAGCGAGACTGGGCATCATATAAATACTCAAGCTAGGCTCGGTTACTTGGTAGGACAGCTACCTATATTGCATCCAGGAATCACAAGGTATCAAGAAATGAGGGATGAATTAGCACGAGAAGAAAGAAAAAAGGTGGAAGAGAGTCATGAATCAGTGAGGAAGGCATTTGAGGATTGGAAGCAAGCAAGATTGGCACGGATGCGAGGGAATGCAAGAGGACACAAAGAAGACAAACAAGGAGGAAAGCATGGGCATCCACAAGAGTAAAAGGTGGTGGAGTTCCTTCTTTGGTCCATCTTTCTTTATGCTTTAAATAAGGAAGATCTTGTATGAAATAGAACTTGCTTCCATGATAGTTTAAATTTTTTAAATTCTGTCTCTTAAGTTTTGTGTTGAAGAGGTCTATGCTTGCTAGTCTCTATGTCACTGCATCATCTCTTTACTTACTTGTATGCTTGTCCCTTTGAATCAAATGAAAAAGAGAATGAGTGTTTCAAAAGACCAGAGAGGAGTTCATACTATGGAGTAAGTTCATGAGTTTATGGTATAGTTATAAGTTAGCTAAGTTGGTTCAACCACAAGGTGGAAGGACAACTATCTGTCATTAATACTATGCTTAAGACACACCCCATGAGACTAGCTAAATAAGAAGATCCTAATAAGAAAAAGGGAAAGAACAATAAAGGTTGAAAAATAAAAGAAAAAGAGTAAGCAATAAGGCTAGGCACCAATGGTTTTAATCTTGAGGCATGTGTCTGTGGTGCTCCTATATGAGGGATCTACTTGGATGAATAAGCTCTTAGGGGTGCCTTATCACTTGGTAACTTGGGTTAACTAACTCAGGATTATCAGCTGAAAGTTCACTATCAAGAGTAACCTTCACTACAGAGCATTTAGTAACCCAAAAAGGTGCTGGACACCAAGGTCTCAAGAAAAGAAAATAAATAAACTATATGCCTGTGGTGTGTATGTATGGGGGAAAGAGACTTGAGGGAGTAAGTCCTTAGGGGTGTCTTAACACCTAGCACCTTGAACCAACTGGTTCGGGAGTGTTGGCTGAAAGCTTATTTTAAAGAGTCGCCCTCTTACAGAGCACTTAGCCTAAGAACACAAATAATCCCTGAAATAACAATAAAAGGATCAATGAATAAAAGTCTCATGGGATGCAATCACAATGAGTATTCTAGGACATGATAAAGGTCTGAAAGCCAGGAATGAACCTAAGTTGCTATGCATGAAACCACCATAAAACCAGAGACATGACTTCCACAAGAATGATTCATTTCTCTTGGCATTCCATTCATCATTCTCTTGTTCCAGTACTTTCTTAGGGACAAGCAAGCTTTAAGTTTGGTGTTGTGATGCCAGGGCATTTTGGCCAGTTTCACTGACCTTTTCTTTACTGGTTTTAGGGTAGTTTCATGCATTTCCTTAGGAAATAAGCTAGTTTTGGGTAGATATTCACTTACATCTTGATTCGAGCATACATTGTGCACCTTACATGATTTCATGAGGATTTTACATGAATTTAATGACAAATTGGATGTTGCATTTCCCATGATTGGACCAAGCTCATAAGTGGCCACGTTAGTTGCCACGTTAACTTGGTTAATGTGGCCTCTAACGTTAAGAAGTAAAGGGGAAGCCAACGTTAGTGACATTCAACTTTATCACTAACGTTGGCCAAGTCACAATAAGCCACGTTAACTCCCATGTTAACCTAGTTAACGTGGAAGCTAACGTGAAGAAATAAGGTGGTCGACAACGTTAGTGACACCAAACATTGTCACTAACGTTGGAAGGAACCCACACAAGCCCCAATAAGCCACGTTAACTTAGTTAACGTGAAGAAGGAAGGAGATCGCCAACGTTAGTGACACCCAACATTGTCACTAACGTTGGAATGAGCCCACACAAGCCACTATGAGCCACGTTAACTCTCACGTTAACTTAGTTAACGTGGATAAGGGAATGATGAGCCAACGTTAGTGACACTCAACTTTGTCACTAACGTTGGAGATTACTAGCATGACCACGTTAGAAGCCACGTTAACCTAGTTAACGTGGACTCTAACGTGAGAAATAGGGGCACATTGGAACATTAGTGACAATGGTAAGTGTCACTAACGTTCTCGAACCCATATTTTCACTGAACGTTAACACCACTAACGTCCTGAGCTAAAGTCTCTGCCCACTTCACACTTTCTCTCTGCAAGTAAAGCCAAGCCCAATGAAGAAGAGAAGTGCTTCAAACTCAAGATCCAAAGGCCCATACCCAAGACTTGAATAGTATATATAGGAGTAGCTTTGAATTAAATAGAGAGTTGGAAATTATAGGGAGCCTCTTGGCATATAACTACTCTCTGTATTTTACTTTCTCTGCACTTCTAGTTTCATAATGTATTCTCCATTTTTGTTTTCATTTTCCAGAGCTATGAACAACTAAACCCCTTTCATTGGGTTAGGGAGCTCTGTTGTAATTTGATGGATCAATACTAGTTTTTATTATTCTTCTTCTATCTTTTCTCTTGATTTTACTTGAAAGCTTTCGATCTTCATCCAATTGGGTAGTTATCCTGGAAATGAAGCTATTCATACTTGGATCTCTTCTGAACCTTGAAAGAGGAATGAAGAGATCATGCTAGAAATGCTTTCTCATGCTGGACCAAATTGGGTTTGGATGGATATGTGACTATAATCCTCTCAACACTTGATTTGGGAAATGCATGTGGTATAATCAGTGACCATACCTCATCTCTTCTCATGAGCAATTGACCAAGGAATTGGCTATTGATCAAGATTTGAGAGATTGAATTACAAGAAATTGTAATTCGGTCACTTAAGATTGCCAAGGAGATCAATGAGTGCATTGATTGAGGAAGAGATGAAAATGAAATTGATCCGAAGAATGCAACATCTCCTGAGCCCAATGAACTCCCCATTCCTGATCTTACCCATTCTCTTTAATTTCTATCATTTACTTTTATGAGCAATTTCCCCATTCCCATTTAAGATTCTGCACTTTACTTTCCGTCATCTACATTCAGCTCTTTATTTCTAGCATTTACTTTTCTGTTATTTACTTTCCCGCCATTTAATTTTCTGCAATTCTCAACTCAAATTCTGATTCGCTCAACTAGAACATTCCTCTAATTAAAGTTGTTTGATCAATCAATCCCTGTGGGATTCGACCTCACTCTATTGTGAGTTTTTACTTGACGACAAATTCGGTACACTTGCCGAAGGAAATTTGTTATAAGACAAGTTTTCCGTGCATCAGTAGCATTTAATCAGATAGCATAGCATATATATGTACAATTTAGGAATCCAAAACAAATAGGCAAACCCAAACAAGTCAAACATATGCTAATGATGAATGCCTGCCCTATGGTTGATGATATCATCTGTCAGTTACATAGCCAACCCGACATCTCCTGGTAGCTAACCATTGGACAGTCCCTGCGAGCGCACATCCTCAAGCTCAAAATCATAATCAATAAAATAAAATATCCATGGGGGAGAGCTCATCCAAAAAGGTCTAAGTGTCTGTCCACATCTTATGATGCAGGCTCAACAGAATCTCGGATCTCAACTTGGAGCAAGTAGAGCCGACCCCCTGCATCTACCCAAGGAAATCCAAAACTCAGATAATTTCACAAATCTTAAATCAACCTCGACTGGGAGCAAGTGGGGGCTAACCACTGCATCTACCCCAGGAGTCTCAAACCAAACCTGGAGCAAGTGGAATCACTCCACTACATCTACCCAGGCAGGTGTATCTCACCACGTCCCAGAGCAAGCGGAATCACTCCATTGCATCTATCCAGGCAGGTGTATCACAATCAGGTTCATATTTAATATCAATCTCTTAATCGTTATCATTCTCATGGACAGTCTCATAGTCATCAGTCATCATCATTCACTTTATCAGTTTCATAATCATCATCATTCTCATTAACAATCTCATCATCATCATCACTCTCTCTAACAATTTCATATTCATCATCATTTTCTTTATCAGTCTCTTAATCATCATCATTCTCATTAAAAATCTCATCATCATCATCACTCTCGCTAATAATCTCATAATCATCATCATTTTCACGATTCATCATTAATTCTCTTCTTATTTCATCCACAGAACTTACCAAGCTTAAGTCATCGTCCTCTAAACTCATAACCACAATTACCCCTTTTATTCTTTTACAATTCTCACCCTTGATTCAATACACTAAAACTGGTAAAAAAGTTTTAAGTAAGTGTTACCGAAGGTTGCAAGCTTGTCGAAAAGGTAAAACAGTTAAAAACAAAGTTTTCTTTGAAAAACAGGGCAGTGTGCGTACGCATAGGGTTGTGCGTATGCACGCCCAGAAGGATTTTCAAGAAGTGTGCATACCCTTAGAGTTGTGCGTACGCATAGGAAGTAAAAATTTCCATTCTGCTCGTTCGTATAATGAGTGCGAACACCCTCAACAGAGTACACCGTCCAGCGTGTGCGTGTGCACAAGACCGCGCGTGCACACAGCTCGCAAAACTTTGTTGGTTGTGTGTGCACACAGAGCGTGCTAGCGCTCCCAACAGCAGCCATATCCCCATGTGTGTGTGCGTACAAGAGTGTGTGTGTGCATGTTTTTCAAAAATACACAGGGTATACGTGCACACAAAGCTGTGCGTGCGCACACATACCAGAAATCAAAAGTTCTGCAGCATTCACAGAATTCAGATTTCAGACACCAAATTTCAACGATAATATCTTTCTCTACAAAATTCCGATTCCTACAAAATCTATACCGTTTTAAAGCTCTTTGAATAATCTTTAATTTGATATAAAATTAATCTAATTTTAAAAACTACAGCTCAAGATATGATTCGTCAAAGTTGGCCTAAAACCCATTTTTACCAAAAACAATTATTTACCAATTATCCAATGATTCACTAGCTCCAATCATTTTCCAACCAACAAAATGAACTCAGGCCAACTCAATTTACCTATTCACACACAACCAATTCCAATTCTTCTCTTTTTACGTTCCACCTAAATTTCATCTAATCCACATTCTCAAAACCTCATTTTCTACTTTTTCATTAATTAATCACATTTTGATACATCGCATACCAACCCTCCATTCAATCTCATACATTATCACACAATACACACATCAACTCACCTTCCTTACCTCTTCTGACCTCCGGCCCAAAGTTCACGGCCTCAGGACCAACATCCATTCAATTTAACATAAGAAATTCATCAACATATCATCATTAACTAATTTCTCAATTCCAGAACATACCAAACACACCTATTCACACAAAACTCATTCCAAATCATTAATTTCCACATCATAATATCCATACCCATCAATTTCAGTCAAGACACACAATCTAAACCGAATCCTAGGGGCATCTAGCCTAGGAATTCATATCACACCACACGGTACTTAAATAAAACTTAAACCGTACCTCTTGGAAGTCAAATTTAAGCTCTCACATGGAAGTCTCCACCAAAACTCAGCTCCAAGCTCCACCAAACACTTTCACAAGAAAGATTCAAGTTCCAAAAGTGTACCCAATATTCTAATACACACATTACATACATACATCAACTTAGGTCTCACTAAATATCATAAATTACAAGGGTTAGAGGGCTCCTTACCTTAACCCACGAAATTGGTTGATGGAATTCACCAATAGCTCATACTAGAGCACCCCTAAACAACCAAAGCCACAAGATTTCCTCAAAACCCAAACCAAATTCGAAATACCAAAGGAAAAATGAAACTGGGCAGAGGTCATTGATAAACTCACCACATTACCTAGATATAATGGAAGAGAGTGAAAAGAGCGATGCGTGGCCCCAAACGGCTCGTCGATTGGAGCTCTGTAGCTCAAGTTATGGTGGTTTGAAGTTTCAAGGAGGGTTAGGTTTTCTCTCTTCTTTCTTCTCTTCTCTTCAACATGAAACACACAAAATGGGGGGTTTGTGGCTGCTGAATGGCCTTAATAAGGCTATATATATGTTGGGTCTTGGGCCCACTTGGGCTCGGTTCACTCGGTTTTAACCCATTGGCCCAATTTTAGGCCAAAACCTTTAAGATTAGAGTTTTAAATCGTATTTTAAATATTTCTATCTTCCCAAATTATAAATTCTTATTTCTTAACCTTATTCACTTCAAATTAATTTCCTCAGCTGCAGTACCAGACAAATCTCATCCTGTACTGCTGGTCAAATTTTTCACTATGCGATTTTACGCAGAAAACTATGTTTTCTGACTTAGCAAAATCCACTGAGTCCAAACATCCTATTTAAATCTTCAAATTCTGATTGCTAATTTTTTTAATCATATTCACTCCTATTTAATTTATTATTTACTTAATTACGGTTTGACCGGGTTTTACAGATGTTGCGGCCCGAGTAAATGGGATCTTTGACGCGCTGTATAGCTTTCGGGTTTTGACTATTCGAGGTAGGGGCGATTTCTTAAAATCAATTTACTATCAAGAATTGTTTTAAGTTGTTATTAATATGAAAAATATATTTCTGATTCGTAAGTTTTATGAATTAAACTGAGTTACCTTGAATGAACGTAAATGCTAGTTTGAATGGTTTATTGATTGATTAAAGGTGTTTAGTCGGGTTTTGTACTTGGATTAAGGTTATTATGATGATGATTGGACTGTGGTTATTTCAGATTATTGAGTTGAAAAGCTGATTTGATTAAATACTATGTAAAATGATTTTCTTGGTTTGCGGTTTAATTTGATATTGAAAATGAATTGGCATTTGAAATTATTTGAGATATTGGGAGTGGGTCTTGTTGATTTATTGGAAATAATTCTAAGAATTTGAAAGTAATTTGAAAGATTGACAGGCATTTGGTTAGGTTTGGTTAGGACCCGAAAAGGGTGGCAAAGTCCGAGTTTTAGAGGAGATGCTGTCGACTTTGTTTGGAGCGTTATTCAAAAGAAAATTTGATTTAAGGATCATATTATTTGATTTCGAATTATTAAGAAAAGCTTTATGTTTTTAGTTTAATTAAAGAACTACATCTTAAGGAATTATGATTCAAGGAGTTTAATGATTTTAAAGAACAAAATTGGTGGTCGTCCTCCCTAAAGCCTCGAGACCCTGCTATGAGATTTATTTAATAAATAATTCTTTTAGTATTTTACACAGGTGATGAGAGGAACTTTTGCGTGGTCTAGAAATTTGCGGATAAATCCTCATTGCAAGTATAGTTTCTAAACCTTCAAAAGTCCTTTCATACAAATCTTTTGGTTGTCACAAGTAACAAACCCCTTTTAAAATTGATAACCGAGTATTTAAACCTCGGGTCGTCTTCTCAAGGAATTGCAGGGAGGTATGTTCTTATTATTGGTTAGGAGTCTTATAAATTAGGGGTTTTAGAAAGTAAGAAAGCAGTATGTTGAATGATAAAAGAAATAAAATAATAATAATAAAATAAACTCTTGGCAAGGTATTATAACTAGAAGTCATATCCTGGTTATCCTTATCAATTGTAATGAGAATTGGATTTTTCTCCCACTTTGTTAACCTCTAACTATGAAGGTAAGTTAAGTGGATGAATTAATTTTGATTCCTCAGGTCCTAGTCTTTCCTTGGGAAAGGCTAGAGTTATTGGAACTTGAATTAATGAAATGAAGAAATCTAATTTTCAATCAACAATGAGTTTGATAACTCAAGTGTCTCCAATGACTCAACCAAAGCCAAAAGGGAAAAAAGTCTACTTGAATGAAAATAATTTGGATAAACAAAGAACATTAATAAATTAAAGAGAGCAATCATAAGTCTGGAATACCTCAAATTATATTAAATAAAGAAATCAATTCTAACATGGAGTTCATAAACCAACATTAACAAACTAAAATAAAATAATAGAATAAATAAAAGTAGAAGAACATTGAACCTGGGATTGAGAGTCACTCCTAAAACTAAGAGAAATCTTAAATCCTAATCCTAAGAGAGAGGAGAGAACCTCTCTCTCTGAAAACTACATCTACTCCTAAAATTGTGAATGTGAAAACTTGATTATGAATGGATGCAATCCCTCTACTTTATAGCCTTTAATATGTGTTTTCTGGGCCGAGAACTGGGTCAGAAACAGCCCAGAATTCGCTGGTTGCGAATTCAAACACGCTGATTTTCGTCACTGCAATGCGTCCGCATGAATGATACGTTCGCGTCGTCTATCGTCTGGGCAACTATGGCATATTATATATCAAATCGAAGCCCCGGATGTTAGCTTTCCAACGCAACTGAAACCGCGTCGTTTAGACCTCTGTAGCTAAAGTTATAGCTGTTTGAATGCGAAGAGGTCAGGCTGGACAGCTTAGCGATTTCTCCAACTTCTTGTATTCCTTCCACTTTTGCATGCTTCCTTTTCATCCTCTGAGCCATTCCTGCCCTGTAATCTCTGAAATCACTTAACACACATATCAAGGCATCTAATGGTAATAAGAGAGGATTTAAACATAGGAAACTTAAGGCCAAAGAAGCATGTTTTCAATCAAAGCACATAATTAGGAAGGCAAATGTAAAACCATGCAAATAGTATGAATAAGTGGGTAAAGAGTTGATAAAATCCACTCAATTAAGCACAAGATAAACCATAAAATAGTAGTTTATCAACCTTCCCACACTTAAACATTAGCATGTCCTCATGCTAAGCTCAAGAAAAGCTATAAAGGAATGAAAAGGAAAGTAAGAATGTATGAAATGCAACCTATCTATATGAATGCAACTACATGCAAAATGTTTCTACCTACTTAGTTAAAAGTAAATAAGCTCTTCAAGACAAACATAAATTAGATTTTACTAATTCAAATCATACAATAAAAGACAAGTAAACTTGTAAGAAGATAGCTCATGAAAGCAGGAAACATAGAATTAAGCATTGAACCCTCACTGGTAGTGTATATGCACTCTAATCTTTCAAGTGTCTAGGGTTAATTCACCCCACTCTTTCTCTAGTCATGCTTTCTAAACTTTGTCCTTCATCTAACCAATCAACAAATATTTAATATATCAATGCAAACATCATGAGGTCTTTTCAAGGTTGTAATGGGGCTAAGGTAAGGGTAAGGGTATATGTATATGGCTAAGTGAGCTTTATAAATTGAATCTTTAATTAACCTAAGCTTTCACCTAACATACATATACTCTATATAACTCTAGAATCATGCCTAGCTACCCATAGTCTTCACTTTTGCATTACATACTCATGTGTCAATTTTTCTTTAATTTTATCGCATATGCATTGATCTTTTATTAACTTAACATTGGGGTAATTTTGTCCCCTTATTTATTTATTTATATTATATATTTTTTTTCTCTTTTTCTTTTTCTTTTTCTCTTTTTTTTGAGAGACATAAAAACTAGAATAACATATCAATGCATATGGAATTTTTAATTTTCTGTTTTACATGAGTAGGTACCCAAATTTTTCAATATTCAAAATTAGAAACATGATACATTCCTTTATTAACCCAAGTTCCCACAGTTTTCCCACACTTAATTGTTGCACAATCCCTATCTTAAGCTAGCCAAAGATTCAATTGGGATATTTAATTATTTTTCTGCTTAAGGCTAGTGATGTGGTAAAATACAGAACAAATGAGGATTAAAAGGCTCAAAGTGGCTGACAAGGGTGATTTAAAGGGTAGGCTTATCTGGGATAAGTGAGCTAAAATCAAACAATGGCCTCAATCATATGCAAGCATGTAAATACACTAAATAATGGACATATAGATTGGAACAAAATATAGATTACAATCATAGAGAAGGAAACACACAGGAATAAAATATTTATGGTTAAATAATGTAACCATATAAATAAGCTCAAATCTCACAGGTTGTGTGTTCTTTAGCTCAAAAGTCATGTTCCAAATACAACTTCAAACAAATTTAACACAAAAATTTTTCAATTTAAATTAGTGAAATATTATAAAAATTTCTTAAAAAAGAAAATATTACTTCAACCAAGTAGTAACTAAATGCATAAAATCAAACAAATATGCAATCAAATATGCAGATGCAACAATAAACAAATAAAAAAATAAAACAATGGTGTTGAAAAGAAAATACTAACCCATGGATATCGGTATCGACCTCCCCACACTTAAAGATTATACCGTCCTCGGTGCATGCTGAGATGTGCAGGTGGACGGGTTATTCCAACTGATGCTTTTCTTCAAGGAATGTGCAGATGGACTTGTTTGTCTCCCCTTTTAGAAGTTTCTCCCTCTTTCCGTTTTCGGTGGCCAGCCTGAAAGAAGAGAAAAAGAAGAAAAATAATCCTGAAATAAAGATAAGAAAATAAATGAAGCATGGGTGGGTTAATGCCAACTGATAAGGGTCTCATTTACATGGAAGCTTCAACATGTACGTGAGAAAACAATAGAAGCCATGGCATACCAATGGTGCAAAATTTGCAACAATGGGGAAGAGAGTGGGAGAGGAGAGATAATATAAATTCATATCAATGCAAAAGTAATACAGATATAAAAGATTGGCATTAATTTAAATAATATTACTCAATCAGAATTAAACAAGTCACTAAGCACTAAGATAATACCAGAAAAGATATAACAGTTGAATAAGAATATTTGAACACCAATGGTAAAATAATAAATTTAGAAAAGAAAATAAAAATATACAAAATTAAAATGCAATGAATGAAAGTATGCAAATAAAATAAAATAAAAGATAAGAAGAATGAGAAGGGAAAGAAATAAAGTAAGAAAGAAAGAAGAAAGAAGAAAAGATAGAAGAAATTAGGATTGGGGAAGAAAAGATAAGATAATTGGCTGATCTGGATAGGCTGTGCGGCGCAAGCGACGCGGATGCGTGGGGCATGTGATCGCATGAGTGGGCTTTAGAATGATATGACGCGGTCGCGTGGGTCACGCAGCCGCGTGGGAAGGATTATGCGTTCACCACCAATCCAGCACCACTCTCGCACAACTTTCGGTCGTGCACCACATTGACGTCGAAATCCTGCTCACACGGCCGCGTGGGGCACGCGGTCACGTCAGCGACGCGGTCGCGTGAAACGGTTTGTGCCATTGGCACGCCTCCAGCCCTGCTCCTGCGTAACTCTCTGTTCATATTATTATTGTCTCTCATCTCCTTGCGACGTGGACGCGTCAATGAGGCTGTTGCGTCGCGTGATTTTTTTTTATATGCAGTATGCAGAATGCAATGCTAATGTAGATGCAATAAATAATTCTAGGTTCAATGAAAATAAAATAAAATAAAATAAAACTCAAAAACAAATAAAACTAAATAAAAATGAAAAAGAAACAATCATACCATGGTGGGTTGTCTCCCACCTAGCACTTGTAGTTAAAGTCCTTAAGTTGGACATTTGATGAGCTTCCTGTTATGGTGGCTTATGCTTGTATTCATCCAGGAATCTCCACCAATGTTTGTGATTCCAATGGCCTCCGGGGTCCCAAACTAGGCATGTAAAGCCCTTAAGAAACTTCAAACAGATTCTTAAGCTCCCGGGGTGACAAATGTTTGAGTAGATTCCAGGATCCCAAATCTTGCTTTTACGCCCATTTTTGTCGGGATCTGTATTTTTCCAGCCGGGTGATAAGTAATTTGAATTCTCACTGCAGCTACCAAACAGCTTCCTAGACCCATTCAATTGAGCTTTACACCAACCTTTGCATTTAAACTTAAAGCTTCTAACCATAATGATCCTTGCAGGACAATCTTTACCACTGACCATCTTCCTCTTACTCTTAATGCCACAAAGAGCTCTAAGTTGACCATCCGTCTCCAGTAGCCCATATTCAAGTGGAATTAGAAAGCTAAGGGATATGAATTTTACCCACTTGAATGTTGTGAAGGATGATGGCAACTTAGGGGGAGGAGTGATGTGCGGAAAACGATCCAACACAAAACTCACCGGCAAGTGTACCGGGTCGCATCAAGTAATAATAACTCACATGAGTGAGGTCGATCCCACAGGGATTGAAGGATTGAGCAATTTTAGCTTAATGGTTGATTTAGTCAAGCAGATCAAGAGTTGGTTGAGTGATTTGTGATTGACAGAAATTAAATTGCATGAAAAGTAAAGGGAGAGGGGTAAATTGCAGGAAATTAAAGAGAACAGAAAATAAAAGTGCTGAATCTTAAAGAACAAGAAATTAAATGGCAGAAACTTAGAACGCAAGAAATGTAAATTGCAGAATCTTAGAATGCAAGAAATGTAAATTACAGAATCTTAGAATGCAAGAAATGTAAATGGCTTGAATTGTAAATGGATCAGGGATGTGGGATTGCAAAAATTAAACAAGAGAGCAGTAAATCTCAACAAACAGAAACGTAGAAGATGGATCTAATTGAACCGGATCTTAAATGCGAATGAAAATAAACTTGGTGTAGCAATGTAACAAGGAAATTGAAATTGAAAGATGTAGATCTCAGGACTCAAGAGACTAGATAACCAAGTCTAGATCTCACTGCCTTCTTAGATCCAAATTTAGAATTCAATTGCAAAAGATTAAAAATCAAAATAGAAGAAAACTTGGATTCAAATCTCAATTCTCCAATGGTGCAATGAAAGAAACAAAAAGAGATCTCAAGGTGAGATTGAGACAGAATTTCCTTAATTCTTCAACACCCAAGACTCTAAATCTCCAAATAGCTCAAAACCCAAAAGTTCTCTCTGTGAATACTATGAAAACTCTTAAAGAAAACTCTAAACGAAAAAGCTCCCTAAAACTTCAAATCCTAAGCTATTTATACACTTTCTTCAAATGATCATTAAGCCTTGAATTGGGCCTTTAGACTTGATGGAATTGGGTTAATAGTGGCCTCCGTTGATTGCTCTTGGTGTTGGGAAGAAATCCATTAGTGAACCGGGCCATGAACCATTCATGTTTGAGTCAACGTTTGAGGCAAACGTTGACTCAAACGTCACTTGTGTAAACTTATGCAGCTAGGCCAAGATGCTGTCATCCACGTTTGGCTCAACGTTTGAGGTCAAATGTGAGCTCAAACGTGGATCTCCCTATGCTCTCTTTTTGGCCAACGTTTGGCCCAACGTTTGAGGCAAACGTTGGCGCAAACGTTGGCTTGCTTCAAGGGTGCTTTTGCTTGCTCTTCCTTGCCAAGTTAGGAGCTCCCACTTCCTCTTTTTGATCTTTTCCCAAACACCTGGGAACTCATCCTTTTCAAGGTCAAAGGGGACCTCAACTAGTACCATTTTAGGTCTCATCCATTCGGCTTGAATCTCATGGAACACTGATCTGTATCTCCATGCATCGAATTCCCTGTTTTCCTCCATTGGCTGCTTGTCTTTTCTTCTTTTGTGGCTAGATGAAGCTGCCATTGATTCTTTAGTTTTGGTCTTCACAGTGTCATAAATTCTCAGGAATTTTGTGAGATGTTGGTTTGGGTCTTCATTAGCACTTCCTCCAAAGGAACAATGATTTTCCACAAGTGATATTAGCTGTGGCTTGAGCTCAAAATTGTTGGCCTGAATGGGTGGTTTCTGGGTGCTACTACCACAATTCCCAGAGGTTGGGTTTATGTATGAACTAAGAACCCTCCTCTCAGGGATGGCATCGTTTCCATCAGCTCTCTCATGGTTGTGAGCTTCTCTATCCATGTTGAGATCTAAAGCTTCCTCAAAATTGTCCTCAGATTCTCCTTCAGATTCCTCTTCTCCCACTACTCTCTTCCCTCTTGCTTCCCTTCTAAGTCTATGAAGGGTCCTCTCTGGTTCGGTATATGGAGGAGTTGATGTCTCTCCTCTCCTACCTGTCATACAAGAACACAGCTCAAACACAACAAGTGGAATACTCTTGGTTAATGGAAGAGTATGGTTAGCTCAATTGAGGAATTAATTCAAACAGTTAGTGAGTCAGTGAGTTAGTTGCATGAATTTAAAGGCATAAAGAAGGAAAGCATGTAACCAAGTGCAGAAATTAAAATTCAACAAGTATCTTGAACAGAATTAACAAAGCAAGAGAAAATTGCTCAATCTAGTTAGCTTCCAATTTGAGAATTGTCAATCGAAAACCAATCCCCGGCAACGGCGCCATAAACTTGATGCGCATAAACTAGTTATGCTACGATTTAGGAAATTGCACGATCGGCAAAATTCCTTCCGGCAAGTGCACCGGTTATCGTCAAGTAAAAACTCACAATAGAGTGAGGTCGAATCCCACAAGGATTGGTTGAAT
>NC_029793.2:40871977-40872902 GCF_000816755.2 Arachis ipaensis | reverse complement strand
GTCAAACTGGAGGTTAAACGTGGAATGCTTCTTTAGTGAGGCTTTTCATTCTGGCGTTTAGCCTCCAGTTTGAGGTCAAACTGGAGGTTAAACTTCAATTCCAGCATTTCTTATCCTTCATGATTTTGGCGTTTAAGCTCTAGTTTAGGCTTAAACTGGAACTTAAACTCCACATGTGATATTCAAGCTTCCTTTATTGATTTTGTTGCTTCCTTTCTTAGCCTCTTCTTCCCTGAAATCATCCAAACAATTGCATCAAAGTCTTGCAAAATTTCATGAGAAATCTTCCATTCATAGCATTTAAGTAATATAACTAAAACTCATGGATTTTGCATCAAAATCATATTGTTTGGATGGTTCATTACTTTGTTCTTCATTTAACCATTTTTGGTTACTTTAAGCTCAAGAAAATGCATAAAACAACTAAAACTAACAGAAAAATGCTAGTGAAACTAGCCTATGATGCCTTGGCATCACGTTGGCTCAAACGTTGCCATGTCCAGGAGTGCTCTTCCTTGCTCATATGTGGCCAACGTTTGACCTCACATTTGAGGCAAACGTTGGCTCAAACGTTGCCATCCCTTGCTCCTTCTTCAGCCAACGTTTGCCTTAACGTTTGAGGCAAACGTTGGCGCAAACGTTGGCTCTTCTCCAGGGTGTTCTTCATCTGCTTCTCACGTTTGAGTTAACGTTTGAGGCAAACGTTACCTCAAACGTGAATCCCTCTTTTCAAGCCATTCTTGCAACCTTCTTCCAAGCTTTATTCCACCTATCATCAACCAACATTTGCATCAAAGCTATGCTCTAATCATGAGAGTTATTCTTTTTCTTGTCATATAAGTAATTATGGCATAAAACTCATGAAAATGCATCAATTCATCCATAGTTGATTGAATCTAAGGAAACATGAAATTCCACCCAATTG
>NC_029793.2:40869227-40871599 GCF_000816755.2 Arachis ipaensis | reverse complement strand
AAGAAAAGAATTATTAAGAAGAAAGAATGAAAACAAAAGAGAATGCTCATGTTAGCAGAGTATTATTGGTAGCTCATGGGGTTTTATGCAGATATGTAACTACTCACTTCTTATTGACCAGTAGGCCTAGAAAGTTCTCTCTAAGCATCGAGCAAGACACTACTATGACCTCTCATTATTCCCTTGTCCTTGTTTACTGAATTTTTACTTTATAAGCTTTAGTTCAGTGTCATTTGTAACAAGCTCTTTTCTTTGTTTATGCTTGACACATTATTCACTTTAGACACTTGGCTCACATCCCTTCTTAGAACATTGATACCCAGCACCTCTTTGGGTTACTAAATGTCTTGTAGTTAGGTTGCTCTTGATAGTGGACTTTCAGTTGATAATCCCGGGTTAGTTAACCCAAGTTACCAAGTGTTAATGCACTCCAAAGAACTTAATAATCCAAGCAGATCCTAGTACAAAGACACCACAGGCATATATTCTAAAGTTCAAACTATTGGTGTCTAGCTTTGTTTCTTTTTATTTTTCTTTTGTTCTGTTGCCACTTTTGGCTTTTTCTCTTCTCTTTTTGTTTTTCTTTTCACCCAAGGACTTTTATTTTGTTTAGATTAATAGACAGTGAACTACTTTCTTCTTAAAAAGAGAACAATCTATTCCTTTTATTCACTAATAATGAGTTGCCACACAATCACACATACATGCCACCACTTACTATTATTTGACTTCTAGCTAACAATGAACCATCTTACTTCATGCTTCAAACATTTCTTTTATTGAATTGAAAGGATGCAGGGGACAAAGCATGCATTAGTTAAGTGAAAGTAAACACACAAGCACACACTTAGACTAACTCATTTATTGACAATAATATTCAAGATGCACAACTACTGAACTAACAGTTACTGCTAAGATAGGCATATTCAAACTTTAAATTTTGAAAAATTGCATGTTGATGGAGTTCAGTGCCAATACAACTTTTTGGTGGCTTCTTCTTCTTACTCTCAACTGATGGTGTGAAGTCCTCCCGAGAAAGTGTTTGAATCCCTGCAGAATTAAAGGGAAGTTGCTTGTTTCTCAAGCCCTTAGATAACTAGTTAGTGTGCAGGACCTTCTTGTGGGCTTTTGAACTTACTTTGGTGTGTGTGAACACCAAACTTAGTCCCTTGCCACTACCTTTGATGCATCGAGTTGATCATATGTGAATTCCTAGTGTCTTAGCTAAAAATAATAAAACTACAAAGTAGAAATAAACAATGATTAAATGATTCATCTGATTGCTTGGAACTAGCAGCCCTTCATGCAGAAAGTGAGAATGTATTTTTAAACTAGATTTTTGGTGGAACACCAAACTTAAAATCTCTCATTCTCCTTTAAATTGTTTTGATGTATGACACCAAACTTAGCTCGTTGCACTGTAGGTGAATCCACTTAATCTTTTTATTGAACTCTTATTGAAAGAAAATAACTACCTCAGGTTGGGTTGCCTCCCAACAAGCGCTCTTTTAATGTCACTAGCTTGACATTCTTCAATTTTTTGCTTCAAGGATGTTGTAAGCTCTGGACCTCTTTTTCCTTGTCCCAATGTCCTCCTAAGTACAGTTTTGCTCTGTGACCATTTGCTGTGAATTGACTCTTTGTTGTTTCATCTAGTAATTCAATATTTCCATAGGGAAAAACCTTGGTTACCAAATATGGACCAGTCCACTTAGATTTGAGCTTGCTAGGGAATATCTTGAGCCGTGAGTTGTACAAAAGTACTTGCTGCCCTGGTTTGAATTCTTTCTTCATGACCTTCTTGTCATGCCACCTCTTAGCTTTTTCCTTGTATATTTTGGCACTTTCATAGGCTTCTAGCCTAAATTCATCCAGCTCATTTAGCTGCAACAACCTTTTCACTCCTGCTGCTTCAGAGTCAAGGTTTAGGAGTTTAGTGGCCCAAAAAGCTTTGTGTTCAAGCTTCACAGGGAGGTGACATGATTTGCCATATAATAGCTGAAAGGGTGACTTCCCGATGGGAGTTTTGAAAGCTGTCCTGTATGCCCAGAGTGCATCCTCCAGCTTTCAAGCCCAATCTTTATTTGAACTTCCTACTGTCTTTTCCAGAATCTTCTTCAGTTCCCGATTTGCCAATTCAGCCTGTCCATTGGTCTGGGGGTGATATGGTGTGGCTACTTTATGAATCACCCCATATTTATGGAGGAGCTTCTCCATCTGTTTGTTGCAAAAATGGCTACCACCGTCACTCACAAGACCCTTGGGAACCCCATATCTCGTGAAAATGTGCTTCTTAAGGAATTGAAGGATAATTTGTGCATCACATATGGTTGTGGCTATGGCTTCCACCCACTTTGAGACGTATTCTACTA
>NC_029793.2:40857452-40869214 GCF_000816755.2 Arachis ipaensis | reverse complement strand
ACTCCATCAGAGCATGTCTTGAACAGGAAAGGTTCATCCCACAAGAACTTCCTTGCTTCATTGATTAACTTCTTCACTTGTTGCTTAGATAATTCTTGAGGTATCTTCCTCCCTACTTTGTAGTTTTCTATGTCATCAAACCAAGGTGCTTGTTGAATCTGCAGCAAATGTTCATCTGGGAAGTTTTCATTCACAGGTTGTGAGGCTTCTTGTATTGTTTCTTGTGGTAGTCTTGATAAATGATCAGCAACTTGGTTTTCAGTGCCCTTCCTGTCCTTTATTTCAATATCAAATTCTTGTAAGAGTAATATCCACCTGATAAGTCTTGGCTTAGCATCCTGTTTTGACATTAAGTACTTAATAGAAGCGTGATCAGTATAAACCACAATTTTGGATCCTATCAAGTATGATCTGAACTTATCAAATGCATAAACCACAGCCAACAATTCCTTCTCTATTGTGGTGTAATTTTTTTGAGCTTCATTCAATACTTTACTTGCATAATATATGACGTGATGCAAGTTTCCCTTCTTTTGTCCAAGTACAGCACCAATTGCAATGTCACTTGCATCACACATGAGTTCAAAAGGTAGTTCCCAATTTGGGGGTGTGATGATTGGTGTTGTTGTGAGCCTGTTTTTTAAAGTTTCAAATGCATGCTGGCAATTTTCATAAAAAACAAAAGGAGTATCAAGCATAAGCAGATTACTCAAAGGTTTAGCTATTTTAGAAAAATCCTTGATAAACCTTCTATAAAATCCTGCATGCCCCAAGAAACTTCTAACAGATTTTACATTAGTTGGGGGAGGGAGCTTCTCTACGATTTCTACTTTTGCCCTGTCAACTTCTATCCCTTTTCTTGAAACTTTGTGACCAAGAACAATCCCTTCGGGCACCATGAAATGGCATTTTTCCCAGTTCAAAACCAAATTAGTTTCTTGGCACCGTTTCAAGACGAGAGTTAGATGTTTCAGGCAAGTATTGAAATTGTCACCAAAAACAGAGAAATCGTCCATGAAGACCTCTAGAAACTTTTTGACCATATCAGAGAAGATGGAGAGCATACACCTTTGAAATGTGGCTGGGGCGTTACAAAGCCCAAAGGGCATCCTCCTATATGCAAAGACTCCAAATGGGCATGTAAAGGCAGTCTTCTCTTGATCCTTGGGGTCCACCACGATCTGATTATACCCAGAATATCCATCTAAAAAGCAATAATAGGCATGGCCGGCCAATCTTTCCAGCATCTGATCAATGAATAGGAGAGGAAAATGATCTTTCCTGGTGGCATCATTTAATCTTCTATAGTCTATGCACATCCTCCACCCAGTCACTGTTCTAGTAGGGATTAACTCATTCTTCTCATTGGTGATGACCGTCATTCCTCCTTTCTTTGGTACAACTTGGACTGGGCTTACCCATGACCTGTCGGATATTGGGAAGATTATCCCTGCATTCCACAACTTCATTACTTCCTTCTGGACAACTTCCTTCATCGTGGGATTTAGCCTCCTTTGAGGTTGAACTACTGGCTTGGAGTTATCTTCCAAGAGGATCTTATGCATACATACTGCAGGGCTGATGCCTCTCAGGTCGTCAATGGTCCATCCTAAAGCGTCTTTGTGAGCTTTGAGTACATCAAGAAGTTCTCCTTCTTCCTTTTTTGTTAATGACGAATTGATGATCACTGGGAAGCTCTCTGATGCACCTAGGAATGCATATTTGAGATGGGTGGGTAGTGGCTTTAGTTCTTGTTTTCGTACTTCTTCCTTCTTATCTTGTGTTTCCTTTTGCTCAGTAGACATCTCGGCTACTTGTTCCTCTGTTGTCTCTTGATTTTCTTCTCGCTCTTGAGGATTATCTTCCAACATTTCTTCCACCAAACTCTCTATCATATCCACTCTCATGTAATCCTCTTGCTCAGGGATGTGTTGCATTGACTTGAAAACGTTTATGACCATTTATTCATTGTGGATCCTGAAGATTATCTCTCCTTTTTCTACATCAATGATGGCTCTTGATGTGGCTAGAAATGGCCTTCCCAAAATGATTGAGTTGTTTCCTTCCTCCTCAGTATCCAAAATTACAAAATCTGCTGGAAAAATAAACTCCTCAACCTTCACCAATAGGTTTTCCACAATTCCATTGGGTGTCTTGATCGATCTGTCAGCCATGACTAGTGACATTCTGGTGGGTTTGAGTTCTTCTATAGCAAGCTTCCTCATCATAGACAGGGGCATTAGGTTGATGCTAGCTCCGAGATCACAAAGAGCCTTGTCTAATGTCATGTTGCCTATGGTGCAAGCAACTACAAAACTTCCTGGATCTTTAAGCTTCGGTGGGATTCCCTTTTGAAGTACCGCGCTACATTCTTTAGTGAGAAGTATAGTTTCCTTTTCCAACCAGCTTCTTTTCTTGTTAATGAGTTCCTTCAAGAACTTGGCATATAAGGGCATCTGTTCCAATGCTTCAGCTAAGGGAATGTTGATTTTCAGCTTCTTGAAAGTTTCCAAGAACTTGCGGAAGTGTTGATCCTTGGTTTCTTTGTTGAACCTCTGAGGGTATGGTAGTGGAGGTGTACTGATCTTTACCCCTTGCTGCTGTCCTTGAATTACTTCCTTTGAACTATGTGGCTGGTTGTCTTTCCCTTTGAGTTTCTCTGGGACATTTCTTCTTGTTGTCATGTCCTCATTGTTAGCTTCTCCTTTCTCTGATGGTTCTTTGTTGCTATCCAAAGGCTTCTTGGTCACCTCCTTATTGTTGTCTATCAATGTTTTTCCACTCCGTAATTGTATAGCTTTGCACTCTTCTTTTGGATTAGGAATGGTATCACTCGGAAATGAGCTTGAAGGTTTCTCAACAGAAATCTGTTTGGAGATTTGCCCAATCTGCCTCTCTAAGCTCTTCATGGAAGCTTCATGGTTCTTGGTTGTCATTTCTTGGTGTTTCCACATCTTGTCCATCAAGGTTTCCAAGTTAGTGATTCTTTGAGATTTTGGTGATACTTGTGGTGGGTTGTGAGGTGTGGATGGTGGATGGTAGGCATTTTGGTTGGTGGGTTGGTTATTGGATTGATAATGACTGGGGTTGGAGTAGTTGTTTTGAGGTTTTCTGTAAGGATTTTGGTTAGTTTGCTGCTGGGTGTGGCTTTGGTTGTTTCTTGAAGTGTTTTGGTTTGAGTTCCTCTGCCATGGTTGTTGATCTGGGCTTCCTCAGCAGTTTTCATTAGTTGTAGTAAACCTCCAGCAGAATGATCTAATGCCTCTTGAGATTTCAATGTCAGGCCTTCATAGAAATTTTGCAGCACGTCCTATTCATTGAACATCTCTGGAGGACACTTTCTGATTAAGGCTTTGTACCTCTTCCATGCTTCATACAAGGATTCGGCATCTAATTGTGTGAATGTCTGCACCTCAGTTTTCAGCCTGATGACTCTTTGGGGTGGATAGAATTTGGCTAGAAATTTAGTCACCAAGTCATCCCAACTAGTGATACTTCCTTGGGGAAAAGTTTCAAGCCATTGTACGGCCTTGTCCCTTAATGAGAACGGGAACAGCAGAAGCTTGTAAGTTTCAGGATTCATGCCATTGGATTTGACAGTGTCACAAATCCTTAAGAAGGTAGATAGATGTTGATTTGGATCCTCCAATGGTCCTCCCCCAAACGAGCAGTTGTTTTGGACCAATGTGATGAGTTGTGGCTTCAGTTCAAAGTTATTTGCATTGACATTAGGGGTGAGAATGCTGCTTCCACAATGTCTAGCATTTGCAAAGGTATAGGAGGCCAGTACTCTCCTCTGTTGTGGGTTATTGTTAACCCCTCCTCCTGGATTAGATGGATCTTCCTCCATCTCGTGATATTCTTCCTCAGATTCTTCCTCTCCAACAATATTTTTCCCTCTTTCAGCTCTTCTTAACCTTCTAAGAGTTCTCTGGTCAGTTTCAGATAAAACAGGAATGGATCTCCCTGTACCTGACATACAAACAAAACAAAAGAAACACCACCAGTAACACTTCAATCTATTGCTAGAATGAAGTTTAGTTTAAGCAAAATTTCAAACAGTTAGTGTGTCAGTCAAAAATTAGAGAAACAGAAAAGAAAAAGTGCTTGATCTAAACTACCACCTCACTTAATCATTGTCAATCTATTCAATTCCCGGTAACGGCACCAAAAACTTGATGGTGTTTTGTGGAAAAACGAATTTCCAAACACCCAAAACTTACCGGCAAGTATACCGGGTCGTATCAAGTAGTAAAACTCACTTAGAGTGAGGTCGATCCCATAGGGATTGATGGATCAAGCAACTTTAGTGGGTGATTAGTTTAGTCAAGCTAACATTGAGTTAATTGTGTGATAATTGGTGGAGCAGAAAGTAAATAACAAGAGAATTTAAAGTGCAAGAAGTAAATGGGCAGAAAGCTTGAAGAACAATAAAGTAAAATAGTCGAAACTTAAATTGCAAGAAAAGTAAATTGCATGAAAAGTAAAGGGGGGCTGGGTGCTGGAAATCAAAGAAAGCAATGGATCCAAGGCAAGAAAAGTAAATTCTGATTTGCAGCAAGCTCAAAGTTAAAGTGTATAATGTAAATGTGCAGGAAATGTAAATTGGAAGCAATGCAGGAGAAAGTAAAAATTGCAAAGAAGGAAATTATAGCAGAAAAGTAAATCAGCAAGAAAACTCAAATCAATTGTGAAATCTAGAAAGACAAGTGAAGATCTTAGGGGCTCAATGAGACTAGAAAACAAGTCTAAATCTCAAGTCCTTCCTTGATCCAATAAAGAACAATTTGCAAAAGAAATGAAGATGAAAGCAGTAAACAGAGTGTTGATTCAAATCCTTAATTCACTAAAATTTTGTAGAAGAAGAACAAGAGAAATCTCAAAGTGAGAATGAAACAGAATTCCTTCAATTCTCAACCCAAGCTTCAAAACAAAGAGAAAAACTAAAGAGAGAGAGTTCTCTATTCCTAATGCTCCCTCGTGGAGCCAGCCTGCTTCTAAAAATGAAAATGATGCCTTATATAGGCAAAATGAAAATGAAAAATGAAAATAGTATTTACAAAATAAAATTCCTAATCTAGCTTCTCTGTGTGCCTTTGAGTCATGTGGGCTTTGCTTGTTTTGGAGTGGAATTGGGTTGAAGATAGATCCGGATGGCATTGGTCTTGAGAAGAAATCCACTTGAAATTTGGACTTTGGAATATTCACGTTTGAGTCAACGTTTGAGGCAAACATTGACTCAAACGTCTTGGTGAAGGCATTATGCAGAATGGCCATTTTGCTGTCACTCACGTCTGGGTTCACGTTTGAGGTCAAACTTGAGCTCAAACGTGATCTCTTCCAAGGCATTCTTTGGCCAACGTTTGACCTCACGTTTGAGGCAAACGTTGGCGCAAACGTGGGCTCCCCTCCAGGGCATCCATCTAGCAACATTTGGTCCTTAAAGATGCCTTTCACTCATGCCTTAATTTCGTGCCAAATATGGATTTCCATATATCGTTGGAAAGCTCTAAATGTCAGCTTTCTAACCCAACTAGAATCATCTTAATCGGACATCTACAACTCAAGTTATGCTCCTTTGAAGGGGACAAGGTCGCTGGTGTTGCTGTCACTCACGTTTGACCCCACATTTGAGGTCAAATGTGAACGCAAACGTTGGGAACATTGCCAGATTCAGAAGCTCAAACGTGTTGTCCACCCCATACTATTATATATTGTTGGAAAGCCCTGAATGTCTACTTTCCAATGCCATTGGAAGCGCATCATTTGGAGCTCCACAGCTCGAGTTATACTCTGTCGAAGGTGTAGAGGTCAGTTGGCCTCACTGCAGGTTGCCACCATGTTCGTTTATGCACATTTCGGGGCAGTTTTCT
Source organism: Arachis ipaensis (assembly GCF_000816755.2). Classification (NCBI taxonomy): domain Eukaryota; kingdom Viridiplantae; phylum Streptophyta; class Magnoliopsida; order Fabales; family Fabaceae; genus Arachis; species Arachis ipaensis. Next base: position 40,863,341 of record NC_029793.2, on the reverse strand, counting down.
CCCTCAATTTTAGTGTCCACCATGCAGTGCCATATATGTTTGGAAAGCTCTCGATTCCTACTTTTCAATGCCATTTGAATCACCTCATTTGGAGGTCTGTAGCTCAAGTTATTCTTGTTAGAAGTATACCCCTTCAGGCTGTGGGGAGCAACATTTCCCAAGGTATTCCTTAGCCAACGTTTGACCTCACGTTTGAGGCAAATGTTGGCGCAAACGTTGAGTTCCTGGGTGGTTGTGCTGATGAAGCTTCCTTGATTTGGTCATGGGCCACGCTTTTAAAAGCGTGGCCTAAGGCTCCAAAGTGTGCTCCAACTTCAAAGTGTGCCCCAAAGCTCTTTTTTTCTTCTTTTTAGCTTATTTTGTGCTTCTTTGCTTCTTTTTCTTCTTATTTCCTACAAAGTTTATCAAATCAAAATATCAAAGAAATATACCATTTAAGCACCAAAGAATGCAATATTTAAGCACTAATCATTAATTTCTTGTATGAAAAAGCATAGAAAAACATGACATGATAACATGTCATCACAACACCAAACTTAAACCTTGCTTGTCCCCAAGCAAGAAAAGAATCATGCATTAAAGATTGACAATCCAAGGTAAGAAGAGTAGCAACTCAATTTTCATGGTAAGCTAGTTTTTTAAGCATGCTACAATCACAAAAGAGATGTAAATGATTGATGTTTCTATCTAGCTCAATTTATGAAATCTTTCTCTTATATTTCTTCCTTGAAACAAGCTTTTGATTTTTCTTATTAGCTTCTCCTTTTGGGTGCTTTACCCCATGAGTTAATAACAAAGCTACGACTTCTAAATGCTTTGTTTTCAAGTATTACCACTTGATACATAAGCACCACAAGCATTTGATTAGAGGACTTCATTAAACACATTTTTCTTTTTTTTTCTTGACTCTCTAATCATTGATGCTCAGANNCTTTTTTGCTTTTTCTTTCAAGGTTTTCATGATTCTCAAAAGATTTCACAAAACGTGCTAGATGAAAACTTCAATTAAATAAAATCTAATGCAATTAAGCAACAATCAAACATACTAGCTTACCAATACTTTTATGCACATGCTAAATTCTTCTTTAATTCCTTGTTTGTTTATGATCATGATACTTTATTGCTTTTGAATTCACAAAACTCAAGTTGATAGTCATAATGGCATGGCAACATGTTACAAATCAAGATGCAGGCTATGCTTTATTCATACACACATGTAAACAGAAAAGATGAAGACAATCATGCATTTTAAGTGCTGAAAATAAATGAGGAGAAAAGGAACTCTACAACCTTATAGTTCATCTTCATTATTGTTGTCCTTTTTCCTCTATTTTTTTTCCCTTCACTTGCCAAACTTAGAATGCTTGCTCATCCTCAAGCAACAATTAGAACAATGGCTATGGGGCTAAGATGGATCATGAATGTCTTACACAATGAAAAGTTAGTAGTACATGTGTTCTAAGCAAGCAAAATTAAAGATAATAATCAAGGCACAAGAGACAGAGATATTGTGATTGCAAACTTAAGAAGGTGAGCATAATACTTTGCATAAAGAATAAGTGGCACACCAAACTTAGTGTGACACTTTCACTTGGAATTGATGTAAGTATCTTGTAAGGATTAGAACCAAATTTTGTTGCATAGCAACACCAAACTTAGAATGCAACCACATGTCAATTTATTTGAAATAAAACTAAACGAAAGAAACTGTTATATGTTAAATACAATCACCAAGCCAAGAATCTATCATGAATAAGGATCTCTTGGTGATGTATTAACAAAAACAGTTAATGAAAGAAAGCACTAAAAACAAGTAAATGAATAGAGCAGAGAGAGAAACTAAATTATCCAAAATGACACTGCAAGGGGCATTATGATTATGCAGACAAGTAGTGTTGCTTGAATGAATTGCATAGAAAATAAGTGGCACACCAAACTTAGAATCTTGGTGTGTCACTTTCATTTTTTATTTGATGCAATCATCCAAAAAGATTGAAAACAATTTGTTGCAAGGCAACACCAAACTTAGAATGTAACCATATGCCAATTTATTGAATTTAAACAAAATAAAGAACGAAAAACAAAGCAGATAAGAAATGTTACCTACGGTTGGGTTACCTCCCAACAAGTGCTCTTTTAGTGTCATTAGCTTGACATGTTGTTCTTCACTTTCTTCCTCTTCTTCCAGTTTGTTAAGAGGAATGACCTCAAAGGATGGAAGGATTCAGCTAGTGTCCCTTGTCTTGGCCTTTCCTCAGCAAGCTTCCTTTTGCAATTGGCTTGATTGATCTTGCTTACTGGATTTGAGACAGAATTGGTGTTCTTGCTAGTTGCCTTCACTTCTTTGGATTCAAGACTTGGTTGCTGTGTGATTATTGGAGTTTTGTATTCATCCAGAGCCTTTTGAATTGGTGGTTCCATAAGCTTTTCCTCTACGTACTTCTCTGCTTCACTTGAGTTTGAAATTCTTTGGTTGTCTTTCTCACTTTCTTGCTCTTCCTCTTCCTCCCTTGCACTCAACATTTGACTTAATAGCTTTTTCATTGAGGAGGTTTGTTGATCTTCCCAACATTTCTTCATCTCCTCTTCATATCTTTCAATCATGGATTCAAGTGTTGAGGCGTTTTGGTCCAGGGAAGTTTGTGAGGGTTGTGAATGTTCCTTTGTTACCTCAAGTGCAGTTTCATTTTCAACCACCTCATTCTTTATTGGAAGTTCACTTGATGCAGTAGCCTCCTCATCTTGCTCTTCCACTTTCTCCCTTGCACTTAACATTTGGTTTATCATCACTTCTATCTTTTTGGATGAATTCTCTTGCTCGTTCCAGGATATTTGTGCCTCTCTCTCGTATTTTTCACACATGGTCTCAATCTTTGAGAGGCTTTGGTTCATGGAAGTTTGTGTGGGTGGTGAGTTTTGATAGGGGCTTTCTGTTGAAGCATGGTCAAGTGATGGCATCTTTGGATGAATATCATATGGAGCATTAGAATTCTCTTCCCAGCCACCATTAGAATCATGAATAGCATCATTTTATGGTGGAAGAAAATATCCCATATGGTTTTCTTGCTCATCTTGTGTCTCTGAAGCAAATCTCCATGGATTGGAGTGCTTAGAATTTGTATTTTCTTGGTGATATTCCCAGCTATCATTAGAGATTGGTGATGGTGGGTGATATCCCATAAAATTTTGTTTGACCATAAGATGAGTTGAACTCCATCTGTATTTTGTAAACATCAATGAAAATTGAAAATCATGTCACAGAGAAAGAATTTCTTAGTGAGGCAATAGCTCAAACACCTTGCTATCAGTTTAAAACAGAGAACAAAAACAAAGAAAATACTTGATCTAGACTTCTCACCCACTTAATCATTGTTGATCTAAATCAATCCCCGGGAATGGCGCCAAAAACTTGATGTGCGGAAAACGATCCGACACAAAACTCACCGGCAAGTGTACCGGGTCGCATCAAGTAATAATAACTCACATGAGTGAGGTCGATCCCACAGGGATTGAAGGATTGAGCAATTTTAGCTTAGTGGTTGATTTAGTCAAGCAGATCAAGAGTTGGTTGAGTGATTTGTGATTAACAGAAATTAAATTGCATGAAAAGTAAAGGGAGAGGGGTAAATTGCAGGAAATTAAAGAGAACAGAAAATAAAAGTGCTGAATCTTAAAGAACAAGAAATTAAATGGTAGAAACTTAGAACGTAAGAAATGTAAATTGCAGAATCTTAGAATGCAAGAAATGTAAATGGATCAGGGATGTGGGATTGCAAAAATTAAACAAGAGAGCAGTAAATCTCAACAAACAGAAACGTAGAAGATAGATCTAATTGAACCGGATCTTAAATGCGAATGAAAATAAACTTGGTGTAGCAATGTAACAAGGAAATTGAAATTGAAAGATGTAGATCTCAGGACTCAAGAGACTAGATAACCAAGTCTAGATCTCACTGCCTTCTTAGATCCAAATTTAAAATTCAATTGCAAAAGATTAAAAATCAAAACAGAAGAAAACTTGGATTCAAATCTCAATTCTCCAATGGTGCAGTGAAAGAAACAAAAAGAGATCTCAAGGTGAGATTGAGACAGAATTTCCTCAATTCTTCAATGACATGAAATTCCACCCAATTGACTTACTTGTGGCTTAAGAAAGTGCATAAAACTAAATGAAAACAAAGGAAAAAGACTAGTGAAACTAGGCTAAGATGACTTGTCATCAAGGAGTCTCCAATAACTTCGGCAAGGTGATTTCAAGCTCCACTCCCTTGTGCTCTTTGACAACTTCCACCTCTTTGCAAAATTCTTTAATTTCAACCTCTTCCTCTTGGTAGCTTTTCTCCAATTCAATCTCTTCTTTATTGCTTATCGAGGGCATGGGAGGCTGTGCTTCTTTTTCTTGAATCTCCATCTCTTGATCAACCTCTTCCAAGTCTTCAACCAGGGTATGCCTTGGAGGTTGTACACCCTCCCCAGCATCAATTTCAATCGCTTTGGAAGGAGGTTCTATAACTTGAGTTTCCCATGGAGGTTCAGCATCTCCTAAGTCTTCAACCACTTCTTCCTCTGCAACTATTATGGCTTCCTCCACTTGTTCCAATACAAAGCCATGTTCCTCATTGTCCACCGAAGTTTCTAGTGTCTCCTTCATGCTTTGCTCTTCTTTTGATTCTCCACATGTAGCCATAGGAGTTCTTTGAGTGCTCAGATATTGGGAAGCTATTATATTGATGCACGGAAAACTTGTCTCATAACAAATTTCCTTCGGCAAGTGTACCGAATTTGTCGTCAAGTAAAAACTCACAATAGAGTGAGGTCGAATCCCACAGGGATTGATTGATCAAGCAACTTTAATTAGAGGAATGTTCTAGTTGAGTGAATCAGAATTTGAGTTGAGAATTGCAGAAAATTAAATGGTGGGAAAGTAAATGGCAGAAAAAGTAAATGCTAGAATTAAAGAACTGAAAGTAAATGACTGAAAGTAAATTGCAGAATTGTAAATGGGAATGGAGGAATTGCTCATAAAAGTAAGTAACAGAAATTAAAGAGAATGGGTAAGATTAGAAATGGGGGGTTCATTGGGCTTAGGAGATGTTGCATTCTCCGGATCAATTTCATTTTCATCTCTTCCTCAATCAATGCACTCATTGATCTCCTTGGCAATCTTAAGTGATTGAATTATAATTTCTTGTAATTCAATCTCTCAAATCTTGATCAATAGCCAATTACTTGGTCAATTGCTCATGAGAAGAGATGAAGTATGGTCACTGATTTTGATCCATCAAATTACAACAGAGCTCCCTAACCCAATGAAAGGGGTTTAGTTGTTCATGGCTCTGGAAAATGAAAACAAAGATGGAGAATACATAATGAAAACTAGAAGTGCAGAGGAAGTAAATACAGAGAGTAATTCTATGCCCAGAGGCTCCCTATATTTTCCAACTCTCAATTTAATTCAAAGCTACTCCTATATATACTACTCTTCTGTTCTTCTAGTTGGCTCTTCAAGTCATGGGTATGGGCCTTTGGATCTTGAGTTTGAAGCAGTTCTCTTCTTCATTGGGCTTGGCTTTACTTGCAGAGAGAAAGTGTGAAGTGGGCAGAGACTTTAGCTCAGGACGTTAGTGGCGTTAACGTTCAGTGAAAATATGAGTTCGAGAACGTTAGTGACATTCAACTTTTTTACTAACGTTCCTCACCCAAGTAAGAGCGACGTTATCCTCAAAGTTAGTGGCACAAACGTTGTCACTAACATTGCCACTTTGTCCTTCGCGCACGTTATTGGGACTCAACTTTCCCAATAACGTTGAGAAGCCTCCCCCTTCCCTACGTTAGAGTCCACGTTAAACTTAGTTAACGTGGCTCTTTTAACGTAGGCTTGCCAACCTT
>NC_029793.2:40855361-40856422 GCF_000816755.2 Arachis ipaensis | reverse complement strand
AACCTTCAAGAATGTTAGTGACACTTAACATTGTCACTAACGTTCCAATGTGCCCCTTAGCTCCCACGATAGAGTCCACGTTAACTAGGTTAACGTGGCTTCTAACGTGGCTTGTGCTAGCCATCTCCAACGTTAGTGACAATGTTGAATGTCACTAACGTTAGCTCATCATCCTTCTCCTCACGTTAACTTCCACGTTAACTAAGTTAACGTTAACTTCCACGTTAACTAAGTTAACGTGGGAGTTAACGTGGCTCATTGTGGCTTGTGTTGGCTCCTTCCAACGTTAGTGACAATGGTTGGTGTCACTAACGTTGTCGACAACCTTTCTTCTTCACATTAACTTCCACATTAACTAGGTTAACGTGGGAGTTAACGTGGCCTCTTGGGGATAGTGTGTGTTCATCCCAACGTTAGTGACAATGTTTGGTGTCACTAACGTTGTCAACCACCTAGTTTCTTCACGTTAGCTTCCACGTTAACTAGGTTAACGTGGGAGTTAACGTGGCTTCTTATGACTTGGCCAACGTTAGTGAGAAAGTTGAATGACACTAACGTTGGCCTCCCCTTTTCTTCTTAACGTTAGAGGCCACGTTAACTAAGTTAACATGGCAACTAACGTGGCCACTAATGAGCTTGGTCCAACATTAGTGATAATGTTAAGTGTCACTAACGTTGGCTCCATTTCTTTTCTTCCACGTTAGAGTTCACGTTAGCTTAGTTAACGTGACTCTTAACGTGGGCAATGATGGCTTCTAGAGCATTATTGACAATGACTTTTCTCATTAACTTTGCAAGTTACTCCCATTCCACCTTAGTGTCAACGTTAGTATAACTAACGTTGCCACTAATGTGGTTCTTCTTTGCTTCCTTTGTCCTGAAATCAAGCAATAAAGTGCATCAAAGTTCTAGTCCAAGTCATGGGAAATGCAACATCCAATTTGTCCTTAAATTCATGCAAAATCCTCATGAAATCATGTAAAGTGCACAACGTATGCTTGAATCAAGATGTAAGTGAATATCTACCCAAAACTAGCTTATTTCCTAAGGAAATGCATGAA
>NC_029793.2:40851447-40851951 GCF_000816755.2 Arachis ipaensis | reverse complement strand
TAACCCAAGTTACCAAGTGATAAGGCACCCCTAAGAGCTTATTCATCCAAGTAGATCCCTCACACAGGAGCACCACAGACACATGCCTCAAGATTAAAACCATTGGTGCCTAGCCTTATTGCTTACTCTTTTTCTTTTATTTTTCAACCTTTATTGTTCTTTCCCTTTTTCTTATTAGGATCTTCTTATTTAGCTAGTCTCATGGGGGTGTGTCTCAAATTCATGACTCATGACAGATAGTTGTCCTCCCACCTTATGGTTGAACCAACTTAGCTAACTTATGACTATACCATAAACTCATGAACTTAGTATGAACTAACTTTGATTGCATCCCATGAGACTTTTATTCATTGATCCTTTTATTGTCATTTCAGGGCTTATTTGTGTTCCTTGGGCTAATTGCTTTGTAAGGGGGCAACTCTTTAAAATAAGCTTTCAGCCAACACTCCCGAACCAGTTGGTTCAAGGTGCTAGGTGTTGAAGCACCCCTAAGGACTTACTTGC
>NC_029793.2:40844218-40851355 GCF_000816755.2 Arachis ipaensis | reverse complement strand
AGATCTTCCATCTTCCTTATTCAAAGCATAGAAAAAGATGGACCAAAGAAGGGACTCCACCACCTTTTACTCATGTGGTTGCCCATGCTCTCCTCCTTGCTTGTCCTCCTTGTATCCCTCTTGAGTGCTCGTACTCCCACTCTCTTTTCTTTTTCCAATCAGCTTCTTCCAAAAACCACCATCTTCCATCTTCTTCTTGAGTGTTTCCTTCTGCTGTTTCACCTTCCTCTCTTCTCGTTCTACAAAATCTTTTTGGACCTCATCATATGTAGGGATGGCATAGTGTAGATGATGCATATTACTGGACATGTAGTTCAACTTGGCTTGAGTGTTTACGTTGAACTCCTCCCTTTGTAGTTGCCGTCCTTCATTAAGTACAGTAAACTCATTGAATACTTTCATTTGAGCTATTTGCCACTGATTGAGTTCCTGCAAATGCTTATCTTGACGTTCTTGCCTCTCAGTAACTTGGTGGATGGCTTGAGAAAGCTGGGAGCATTGTTCCTGTTGCTGCTCCATTTGTTGTTTCTGCCACTCTTCTTGTTGGTCATCCAGTTGGACTGAAGGTTTAGTATTTGCTCTTATCCTTCCATATGTCTCATCCCCAAATCTTCAATGGCTTTTAGAAGGTGATTCATATTCGAGTCGGCTGGGTAAGGATGCTCTTCTTGTTGATATTCTTCCTGATGGGACTCCTCTTGGTGAGCTCCTTCTTTTGCTTTTAGTTTCCCTATTTGTGGTCTTCTTTGTTGCTGAGCAGGTGTAGTATAGACCATACGCTAGATTGTCATTAGCCTCCCAGGGTTCACCCAGTCTGGATTGCTATCCTCGAAGACCACCTTGGCCTCTTTGCATAATCTGAAAATGGTGCTGGGGTACCAAAGTCTGGCACCTGATTCAAGCTTCTCAGCTGAATCTTGAATTCCTTCAGCTATAAGTTCATGCACATTGATTTCTCCACCTTGTACTAGGCAATGTACCATAGTTTCTCGATTAATATTAACCTCTGAATTATTTGCAGCCGGGAGGATAGACCTCCTCACGAGTTCAAACCACCCCTTGGCTTCCGGGCTAAGGTCTCCCCTTTTGATGAACCGGGGTCTCCCATCTCCATACCTCTCCCAGTCAGCTGCTATAACACAGATGTCAGTCACGATCTCAGTGATCTCATCATTGTCTTGGCTTTTACTTATCCTTGCATGATAACTGGGCTCATCAAAATATGGTGATTTCAGGTGAAGAGCTCTTGTTATAGCATTTGGGCTGAAGTCCACCTCCTTTCCTCTTACATAACTTTTGAAGGTTGGGGCCTTGGTTTTGTCTTCTCTCACCACATTTGTGTAGAACTCTTTGATGAAGTTTCCATTGATCTTCCCCTCTGGATTAGTGAGCCTTTGCCACCCTCTTTTTTCAATTTTCTCCCGAATCTGTGGGCATTCGTCTTCATTGAATTGGAAGGTTAACTCGGGTAATATCTTTTTGAGCTTGATCCGCTCAAATTCTCGTTCATGGAAAGCAGTTTTGAATCTCTTCTCATCAAAAGGAATGCTCTCCATTGGTTCCTTCCTTTTTTGCCTCTTGGAGCTTGATGATGCCATGAATTTGAGTTACTGTGTGAGGGGATTTGAAGGTAAGGATGGATGAAGAATTTGGTTGGTTAGGATGAGGTGTGATGAAGAAGTTTTGGACGCCGAAAGTGTGAAGTGGAGAGTAGGAATTTGAGTGTGAGGGGTAAGTATGCACTAGGACTCACTTATATATGGAGATTGTGAGTGAATGGAGGGTGTGGATTGAGGGAATTGTTGCTTGATGGACGGTTGGGGTTGTGCATGGGGAAAGGACAAGGATCATCATTTTATGAGAGATATTGATTCGGTCTTCAAGAGTCTCCTTTCTTCAATGTTGCATGGCAACATTTCCCAATGCATTCCTTCTTGAGACAAGTGTGTAGTCCCTCTTCATGAAGTGGCCGAACCCTTCTCATTTAGTTGTCCAATCAATCTCCTTCAATGTTCCTCTCCTTTTCCTAAAAATATAAAAGAAGAAAAGGAAGAATTAATCATCATAAAAAAAAACAATTTAAACTTTTCGGCTAGAATAATAAAAAGGAGAAAAGATTTTGTTTATTCATGAACTCCAACTAACTAACTAACTGTGTATCCTTATATGCACATTGGTGGCACCATGGGGTGACACCAAACTTAGTTTGGAGCACTGTGATGAAAAGTTCTATTCAAAGCTCCAAGACTAGCATGCTCTCAGTTGCATTCATGCTTTCTTGGCACGCTTTGAACACCAAACTTGTTCTTCACTATATACTGCAATATAAGGATTTCACCAAGTGTTTGTCAAGTTTAGGTTGGAATTCATGAATATTGACTTATTCACTAGTAAAAGCTCATAAAACATGGGTTGCCTCCCATAAAGCGTTTCTTTAGCGTCACTAGCTTGACGTTTCTCCTTCATCAGGGAGGTTGATAATGCTTCAAGTCCTCCCCTCTTGCCTTGGACTTATATCCATTGGTTGTATCAATGATCTCTACATGTTCCAAGGAGAGAACTCTGTTGATAGTGAAGACCTTAGGTAACTGAGATGGTACAGTGGGGAGATTAGGGGGGATATCTGGGAAGTAAGCTGAGATCACTTTATCTCCTGGAGAGAAGTCTTCCGTAGGGATCTTCTTGTTCCTCCACCCCCTTGGTACCTTCTTCTTTGTCCCTTTTGATGTTTCCTTGCTCTTGGTGACTTCTTCTTCTAAGGGAATTTTGTTGTTGTCTTCACATGTCTCTGGTGGTTTAGGTTCCTCCAGCTTTTCCTTGAGTTGTGACAACTGCTTATTTCCTTGTTCATCAACCCAGGGCTTTCCTAGATGGGCTGGTTGTGCTTCAGTGCTTGCTTCCTCTGTCAGCATCTCATTATGATCTTTGCTTGGTTCTTTGTTTTCTTGGTCTGCTTCTTGCGAGAGTTTGAAGACATTAAAGCTGAGTCGTTCATCATGGATCCTCAATATTAGCTCCCCTCGCTCCACATCTATGAGTGCTCTGGCAGTAGCTAGGAATGGTCTTCCCAATATGATTGGGTGAGTGTGACTCTCTTCCATGTCCAAGATGACAAAGTCTGTGGGCAGAAAGTATTTCCCAACCTTTAACAACACGTTTTCCACCACCCCTATTGCTTGTTTTTTAGTTTTGTCAGCCAGCCTGATGACTACATCTGTGAGCAATATCTCATTGATCTGCAGCCTCTTCACCAGGTATAAGGGCATTAAGTTGATGCTTGCTCCCAAATCACAGAGTGCTCTATCAAACATTGTTTCCCCTATGGCACAAGGGACATGAAAACTCCCTGGATCTTTTCTTTTCGTAGGCAACTGTGGTTGAATGAGGGCACTACACTCCTTGTTCATCACTATAGTTTGGCCTTCCTTGAGTGAGCTTTTCCTGGGAAGCAGCTCCTTCATATACTTGATGTATGCAGGCATTTGTTGAATAGTCTTGATAAATGGTATGTTGACATGCAAAGATGCAAACAAATCTAGAAACCTTGAGTATATTCTCTTCTCCACAGCATCATTGAGCAGTTGGGGAAAAGGTGCATAGAGTCTCAGCAGCTCCTGTTGTGAGATTTCTGGTTCTTGATGATCTTTTTCCTTCTTCTCTACTGAGGTATCTTCAGGTTGTTCTGACAGCTTGTTTGGCTTGTCCTCAGTCTCCTTATCACTTATAGTGACCATCTTGCAATCTTCCCATCTTACTTTCTTTGTTTTACCTCTCGGATTCTTTTCTGTGTCACTTGGGAATCCATCTGTGGGTTTGGGAATTTGCTCAGAGAGATACCCCACTTGAGATTCCAACCTCTTGATTGTGTCTCCCTGGTTCTTGAAACTGGCTCGCACTTCCTCCTTGAACACCTTGTTGTCTTGAATCTCCTTGCCTATGCCTTCAAGTAGATTCTCAATCCTTGAGAGTCTGTCATCAAATGATTGTAGATCATGATTAGAAGTGGAAGGATGAGGTAAGTTATTTTGGTTTTGATGTGGATGTGGAGAGATGTTGTTATTGGGGTGTTGATATGGTCTAGATGTGAAGTGTTGGTGGCTTGCATTGTTGGGATTTGGGCGTCTTTGATCAAGGCTTTGGTCTTGTTGATTTCCCCACCCAAAGTTTAGGTGATTCCTCCATCCAGGGTTGTAAGTCTTGGAGTATGGATCATGGTTTTGCCTAGGTAAATTTCCAATGTAGTTGGCTTGCTCCTGACTACCCTCTGTTCCTTCATTCACTCCTTCTTGGTTTGTTGATGAAGTGGAGATTGCTGCTACTTGGTTCCTCTCCATCTTCTTGATGAGGTCAGCCAGCTGCTGGATAATGAGCTTGTTTTGGGCCAGCAGAGCATCTATATTGTTTAGCTCCATTACTCCTCTTGTGTTCCCTCTTTCGGAAGCATAGAAGTAGTCATTCTCTGCTACAGTTTCAATGACATCTATGGCCTCCTCAATGGTCTTCTTCTTGTTCAAAGATCCTCTAGATGAATGGTCTACGGCCTTCTTTGACTCATAAGAGAGCCCTTCATAGGAAATGTGCAGCTGCACCCATTCATTGAACATATCTGGTGGGCACCTCCTTGTTAGGTCTTTAAACCTCTCCCATGCTTTGACGTTAGAGATTTTTGCCAGTAAAGAATATCATAAAAATAGTCGCGTTGTAGATATAGTCTCTAAACCAACAAAAATCCCTTCGTACAAATGTTTTGGTTGTCACAAGTAACAAACCCCTTTGAAATTGATAACCGAGTATTTAAACCTCGGGTCGTCTTCTCAAGGAACTGCGAGGAAGTATGTTCTTACTATTGGCTATAAAGGTTGTAATCGGGGTTTAGAAGATGAGAAGCAAGTAATTTAAATGACAAGTAAAGTAAATGGCAATTAAAATAAATAAATACTATAAATTAGACTTTTGGCAAGGTAAGAGAAGTTGGAGGTCCAACGTAGTTATCTCTCTCAATTATAATGAAAGTTGAATCTAAACTCCACTTGATTAACCTGTACTAGGGCAAGGGAAAGTCAAGGGACTAATTAAATTGACCTTTGAATCCTATTTATTTCCTAAGAAAAGGTTGGGATTACTCAAGTTCAGCTCAATTAGCAAGATAACGATTATCAATTATGTTGAGTTTAATAACTGTTGAGTTACTAAATTCTTAACCAGAACCAAAAGGGGAAAAAGTAAAATTGCTGGAATAATAAAAATATCCTTAGATGGGAAGCAATGGTAACCTAAATCAGAGAGAACAATCATGAACTAAAAATACCTCAATTATCATTAATTCAAATAACAGTCTGTAACATGGAAGAATTCTTAATTCAAATTATAATAATCAATTCAAATGTTAGAATAAATAAATAAAAGTAAAACTAAAATAAAAGAACATTAAACCTGGGATCCAGAGTTACTATTAAAATAAGAAGAAATCCTAAATCCTAAAAGAGAGAGAGAAGATCTCCCTCTCAACTAAATCTAAATCATTGAAAGGTAAAAAAAAATGCGAGCTCTCCTTGAATGGGTGCATTCCCACACTTTATAACCTCTGGTCTATGCTGTCTGTACTTGGATCTGGGCCAAAAAGCTTCAGAATTCGCTGGGGGCGTATTCTGTAAATTCTGATGCGTAGCCTTTGTCACGCGTCCGCGTGGGTCACGCGGTCACGCCATTTGGAGCTTTTCCTTGCCATGCGGTCGCGTCAGTTATGCGACCGCGTCATATGCGTTCTGCTTAAGGCGCGCGGTCGCGTCAGTCATGCGGCCGCGTCGCTGTGTCTTCACTTCTGGCACGCGATCGTGTCATCCATGCGATCGCGTGGATACCAGTTTCCTTAAAGCTCCATTTTGTTTTCTCCTTCCATTTTAGTATGTTTCCTTTTCCATCCTTTAAGTTATTCTGCCTTAGAAAATCTGAAACTACTCAACACACTGATCACGGCATCGAATGGAAATAAAGGTAATTAAAATAATAAATTTTTAAAGCTTAGGAAACATGTTTTTCACAATATGACATAATAAGGAAGGGAGAGTAAAACCATGCAATAAATGTGAATAAGCAAGTGAAGGATTGTATAAATCACTCAAATTAAGCACAAAAGAACTCATGAAATATGGGTTTATCATGCTTCATATAGAGTCTCACCATCTTGTTGCCTGAAAGGTTGGAACTCAGCTCTCAGCCTATTGATTCGTTGAGGAGGGTAAAATCTTGCTAAGAATTTGTTCACCACATCTTCCCAAGTTGTCAAGCTCTCCTTATAGTTAGATGTTGATTGGGGTCTTCTTGGACACTTCCTCCGAACGAACAGTTGTTCTGCACAAGGGTGATGAGCTGTGGTTTTAGTTTAAAATTGTTGGCATGGATGGTTGGCTTTTGAATGCTACTTCCACAGTTTCCTGGGTTTGGATTGATGTAAGAGCCTAGAACTCTTCTATCCTCCCCAGCATGATTTGCTCGACCTCTTCCGCCATGGTTGTTAGCTTCTTCTTCACGATGGTTTTCCATGTTTTCTTCCATGTTTGGTTCAAAGTATTCTTCAAAGTGTTCCTCCTCTTCTTCAGCACCAACTACACGTTTTTCTCTTGCCTCCCTCCTTAGTCTAAGGAAGGTTCTCTCAGGTTCAGAATCAAAGGAAGTTGAAGCCCCGCTTCTTCTCCCTGTCACACAACCAACAAGTACAAGCAAAGAGAATAGCTGCAGAAAGTATATCTGTCAGAATTACTGTTAGTGTGAGTGATGCAATATATCAAACAGTTAGTGGGTTAGTGAAATGAATGGTAAATAACAAAGAAAAAGTAAGGGGAAGAAAAAATATTAACTAAAACAGAAAGTAAATGACTCAAACAGAAAATTAAATCAAACAAAAATAAAATGCTCAATCTAGTTATCCTCCAATTTAATCATCGTTGATGCACAATCAATCCCCGGCAACGGCGCCATAAACTTGATGCACGGAAAACTTGTCTCATAACAAATTTCCTTCGGCAAGTGTACCGAATTTGTCGTCAAGTAAAAACTCACAATAGAGTGAGGTCGAATCCCACAAGGATTGATTGATCAAGCAACTTTAATTAGAGGAATGTTCTAGTTGAGTGAATC
>NC_029793.2:40841912-40843268 GCF_000816755.2 Arachis ipaensis | reverse complement strand
GAACAGTTGTTCTGAACAAGGGTGATGAGCTGTGGCTTCAGTTCAAAATTGTTGGCATGGATGGTTGGCTTTTGAATGCTACTTCCACAGTTTCCTGGGTTTGGATTGATGTAAGAGCCTAGAACTCTTCTATCCTCCCCAGCTCGACCTCTTCGACCTCTTCCGCCATGGTTGTTAGCTTCTTCTTCACGATGGTTTTCCATGTTTTCTTCCATGTTTGGTTCAAAGTATTCTTCCTCCTCTTCAGCACCAACTACTCTCTTTCCTCTTGCTTCCCTCCTTAATCTAAGGAAGGTCCTCTCTGGTTCAGAATCAAATGAAGTTGAAGCCCCGCTTCTCCTCCCTGTCATACAACCAACAAGGTACAAGCAAGGAAAATAGATGCAAAAAGAAAGTATATCTATCAGAATTACTGTTAGTGTGAGTGATGCAATATATCAAACAGTTAGTGGGTTAGTGAAATGAATGGTAAATAACAAAGAAAAAGTAAGGGGAAGAAAAAATATTAACTAAAACAGAAAGTAAATGACTCAAACAGAAAATTAAATCAAACAAAAATAAAATGCTCAATCTAGTTATCCTCCAATTTAATCATCGTTGATGCACAATCAATCCCCGGCAACGGCGCCATAAACTTGATGCACGGAAAACTTGTCTCATAACAAATTTCCTTCGGCAAGTGTACCGAATTTGTCGTCAAGTAAAAACTCACAATAGAGTGAGGTCGAATCCCACAGGGATTGATTGATCAAGCAACCTTAATTAGAGGAATGTTCTAGTTGAGCGAATCCAGAATTTGGGTTGAGAGTTGCAGAAAATAACATGGCGGGAATGTAAATAACAGAAAAGTAAATGCTAGAATTAAAGGACTGGAAGTAAATGACTGAAAATAAATTGCAGAATTTGTAAATGGGAATGGGGGATTTGCTCATAAACGTAAATGACAGAAATTAAAGAGAATGGGTAAGATCAGAAATGGGGAGTTCATTGGGCTCAGGAGATGTTGCATTCTCTGGATCAATTTCATTTTCATCTCTTCCTCAATCAATGCACTCATTGATCTCCTTGGCAATCTTAAGTGATTGAATTACAATTTCTTGTAATTCAATCTCTCAAATCTTGATCAATAGCCAATTCCTTGGTCAATTGCTCATGAGAAGAGATGAAGTATGGTCACTGATTATACCACATACATTTCCCAAACCAAGTATTGAGAGGGTTACAGTCACATACCCATCCAAACCCAATTTGGTCCAGCATGAGAAAGCAATTCTAGCTTGATCTCTTCATTCCTCTTTCAAGGTTCAGAAGAGATCCAAGTATGAATAGCTTCTTTTCCAAGATAACTACCCAATT
>NC_029793.2:40808759-40841002 GCF_000816755.2 Arachis ipaensis | reverse complement strand
AATTTCTTGTAATTCAATCTCTCAAATCTTGATCAATAGCCAATTCCTTGGTCAATTGCTCATGAGAAGAGATGAAGTATGGTCACTGATTATACCACATGCATTTTCCAAATCAAGTGTTGAGAGGATTATAGTCGCATAACCATTCAAACCCAATTTGGTCCAGCATGAGAAAGCATTTCTAGCATGATCTCTTCATTCCTCTTTCAAGATTCAGAAGAGATCCAAGTTTGAATAGCTTCTTTTCCAAGATAACTATCCAATTGGATGAAGATCGAAAGCTTTCAAGTAAAATCAAGAGAAAAGATAGAAGAAGAATAATGAAAACTAGTATTGATCCATCAAATTACAACAGAGCTCCCTAACCCAATGAAAGGGGTTTAGTTGTTCATGGATCTGGAAAATGAAAACAAAGATGGAGAATACATATTGAAAACTAGAAGTGCAGAGGAAGTAAATACAGAGAGTAATTCTATGCCCAGAGGCTCCCTATATTTTCCAACTCTCAATTTAATTCAAAGCTACTCCTATATATACTACTCTTCTGTTCTTCTAGTTGGCTCTTCAAGTCTTGGGTATGGGCCTTTGGATCTTAAGTTTGAAGCAGTTCTCTTCTTCATTTGGCTTGGCTTTACTTACAGAGAGAAAGTGTGAAGTGGGCAGAGACTTTAGCTCATGACGTTAGTGGCGTTAACGTTCAGTGAAAATATGAGTTCGAGAACGTTAGTGACATTCAACTTTTTCACTAACGTTCCTCACCCAAGTAAGAGCCACGTTAACCTCAAAGTTAGTGGCACAAACGTTGCCACTAACGTTGCCTCTTTGTCCTTCGCGCAGGTTATTGGGACTCAACTTTCCCAATAACGTTGAGAAGCCTCCCCCTTCCCTACGTTAGAGTCCACGTTAATTTAGTTAACGTGGCTCTTGTAACGTAGGCTTGCCAACCTTCGAGAATGTTAGTGACACTTAACATTGTCACTAACGTTCCAATGTGCCCCTTAGCTCCCACGTTAGAGTCCACGTTAACTAGGTTAACGTGGCTTCTAACGTGGCTTGTGCTAGCCATCTCCAACGTTAGTGACAATGTTGAATGTCACTAACGTTGGCTCATCATCCTTCTCTTCACGTTAACTTCCACGTTAACTAAGTTAACGTGGGAGTTAACGTGGCTCATTGTGGCTTGTGTTGGCTCCTTCCAACGTTAGTGACAATGTTTGGTGTCACTAACGTTGTCGACAACCTTTCTTCTTCACGTTAACTTCCACGTTAACTAGGCTAACGTGGGAGTTAACGTGGCTTCTTGGGGATAGTGTGTGTGCATCCCAACGTTAGTGACAATGTTTGATGTCACTAACGTTGTCGACCACCTAGTTTCTTCACGTTAGCTTCCACATTAACTAGGTTAACGTGGGAGTTAACGTGGCTTCTTGTGACTTGGCCAACATTAGTGAGAAAGTTGAATGACACTAACGTTGGCCTCCCCTTTTCTTCTTAACGTTAGAGGCCACGTTAACTAAGTAAACGTGGCAACTAACGTGGCCACTTATGAGCTTGGTCCAACGTTAGTGATAATGTTAAGTGTCACTAATGTTGGCTCTATTTCTTTTCTTCCACGTTAGAGTTCACGTTAGCTTAGTTAACGTGAATCTTAACGTGGGCAATGATGGCTTCTAGAGCGTTATTGGCAATGACTTTTCTCATTAACTTTGCAAGTTACTCCCATTCCACGTTAGTGTCAACGTTAGTATAACTAACATTGCCACTAATATGGTTCTTCTTTGCTTCCTTTGTCCTGAAATCAAGCAATAAAGTGCATCAAAGTTCTAGTCCAAGTCATGGGAAATGCAACATCTAATTTGTCATTAAATTCATGCAAAATCCTCATGAAATCATGTAAAGTGCACAATGTATGCTTGAATCAAGATGTAAGTGAATATCTACCCAAAACTAGCTTATTTCCTAAGTAAATGCATGAAACTACCCTAAAAACAGTAGAGAAAAGGTCAGTGAAACTGGCCAAAATGCCCTGGCATCATATATTTACGAACTTGCCTAAGGCGGCCGCGAAATTTAGCACACTCTTATTCATCCTTTCTTGCCTTTGAAGAATAACACGAAGTCTGTCATCCATTGGAGGTTGGGGTGGATATGAGGATTCATTGGTTGGGAGAGAGGGTTCATAATAGGAAGGTGGTTCATCTTGATAATGATATGGAGATGGTGAATATTGAGGTGGTGGTTCATGAGAGTAGTTGTGTTGGAAAGGTGGTGGTTCTGTGTATGGTTTATTTGGCTCATAAGGTGGTTGGTATGGTGGATACGGGTTAGGGTCATATGGAGGTGATTGGCGGAAAGGGACTTGTGAGTATGGTGGTCCAAAGTCATGTTGAGGAAATGGTTCATAGGCATATGGTGGTGGTTGTTGATAGCCCATTGGAGGTGGTTGTCGCCAAGAGGGTTGATCAAATCCTTGTGGCTCCTCCCATCTTTGATTGTTCCAACCTTGATGCCTGCTCTCCTTGTAATTTCTTCTTCCTGCAACATAATTGCAACCAGACTCATAGCGATGGGGGTGAGAACTCATGATAGTAAATAAAAATTAAAAACGAAAATAAAACAAATTCAAATTAAAAGGTTATTTAAATTTTGAAATTTTGAATTTTAAATTTTTTAATTTTGAATTTTGAAATTTGAAATTTGAAAATTTTTAAATTTGAATGTTTTAAATTTTGAAATTTGAATTTTGAAAAAAATCAACAATATAAGATAAAGTTTTAAAAAAGATTTAAATTTTGAAAATGTTTGATTTTTAAAATTTTAAATTTGAATTTTGAAATTTGAAATTTGAAATTTTGAAATTTGAATTTAAAATTTTGAATTTTTAAATTTGATGAGGAAATAGAAAAACAATAAAATGACACAAAACTTAAAATTTTTAGATCAAAATGAAGAAAACAATTAAGAACAACTTGAAGGTCAAGATGAACACGAAGAACTACTTGAAGATCAAGATGAACACCAAGAAAAAAAAAATTTGAAAAATTTTTAATAACTAAATAAAAACCAATAACCTCTTAATTAATGAAAAAGCAAAAACAAAAATAAAAACAAATAAACAAACAAAAAATAAATATTTACAATAACCAATAATAAGGCACACGTTTGCAATTCCCCAGCAACGGCGCCATTTTGATGAGAGGAACTTTTGCGTGGTCTAGAAATTTGCAGATAAATCTTCGTTGTAAGTATAGTTTCTAAACCTTCAAAAGTCTTTTCATACAAACGTTTTGGTTGTCACAAGTAACAAACCCCTTTTAAAATTGATAACCGAGTATTTAAACCTCGGGTCATCTTCTCAAGGAATTGCAGGGAGGTATGTTCTTATTATTGGTTAGGAGTCTTGTAAATTAGGGGTTTTAGAAAGTAAGGAAGCAGTATGTTGAATGATAAAAGAAATAAAATAATAATAATAAAATAAACTCTTGGCAAGGTATTATAACTGGAAGTCCTATCCTGGTTATCCTTATCAATTGTAATGAGAATTGGATTTTTCTCCCACTTTGTTAACCTCTAACTATGAAGGTAAGTTAAGTGGATGAATTAATTTTGATTCCTCAGGTCCTAGTCTTTCCTTGGGAAAGGCTAGAGTTATTGGAACTTGAATTAATGAAATGAAGAAATCTAATTTCCAATCAACAATGAGTTTGATAATTCAAATTTCTCCAATGACTCAACCAAAGTCAAAAGGAAAAAAAGTCTACTTGAATGAAAATAATTTGGATAAACAAAGAACATTAACAAATTAAAGAGAGCAATCATAAGTCTGGAATACCTCAAATTATATTAAATAAAGAAATCAATTCTAACATGGAGTTCATAAACCAACATTAACAAAATAAAATAAAATAATAGAATAAATAAAAGTAGAAGAACATTGAACCTGGGATTGAGAGTCACTCCTAAAACTAAGAGAAATCCTAAATCTTAATCCTAAGAGAGAGGAGAGAACCTCTCTCTCTAAAAATTACATCTACTCCTAAAATTGTGAATGTGAAAACTTGATTATGCATGGATGCAATCCCTCTACTTTATAGCCTCTAATCTGTATTTTTTGGGCCGAGAACTGGGTCAGAAACAGCCCAGAATTCGCTGGTTGCGAATTCAAACACGCTGATTTTCGTCACTGCGATGCGTCTGCATGAATGACGCGTTCGCGTCGCCTATCGTCAGGGAAACTATGGCATATTATATATCAAATTGAAGCCCCAGACGTTAGCTTTCCAACGCAACTGGAACTGTGTCGTTTGGACCTCTGTAGCTAAAGTTATAGCCGTTTGAGTGCGAAGAGGTCAGGCTAGACAGCTTAGCAAATTCTCCAACTTCTTGTATTCCTTCCACTTTTGCATGCTTCCTTTCCATCCTCTGAGCCATTCCTGCCCTGTAATCTCTGAAATCACTTAACACACATATCAAGGCATCTAATGGTAATAAGAGAGGATTTAAACATAGGGAACTTAAGGCCAAAGAAGCATGTTTTCAATCAAAGCACATAATTAGGAAGGCAAATGTAAAACCATGCAAATAGTATGAATAAGTGGGTAAAGAGTTGATAAAATCCACTCAATTAAGCACAAGATAAACCATAAAATAGTGGTTTATCAACAGGGTTTAAATCTGAAATGGTTTTGAAGTTGATTTGGGAAAATCTTGGTTAAGTAAGAATTGAGTTTTGTATGAAAGAAGAACTTGTTTTAAGTAAAGTGGTTTTGAAAGTTTTGGATAAGGTTATAACGAGTGGTGTTGGTTTTAAATAAAAATGATTTGAAGAGAATGTGATTACTGCCCGGCAAGGATCGTGGTGCTATACCACTTGTCCGGTGTTGAGTATATATTGTGCTGAGTATACTTATTAAGATGGATTGTGGGGATCGTGGTTATTTACCGCCCACGGGTTGTGAATGTGTTTGTGGGGATCGTGGTTATTTACCACCCACGTGAGTGTTGTTTTTCCAATTGAAGATCTTGCGAGGTTCGTGGTGGTGTACCGCTCGCAATGGTGGGATTCGTGGTGGTGTACCGCCCGCCAGGTGAGGATCGTGATACTGTACCACTCACCAATTTTCAAGCGGACAATATCCGGGTTAGTTGCCAGATGTGTCGGATTCTGGCAAAGTAACCGACACGCGAGCTCACGGCCAGTAGGATAGGCATGCATCATGTTGCATTTGTGTGCTTTGTTTTGTTGTGCTTAAGTGTTTGGTTTACTTATTTGTTAAATTCAGTTTAACTAGTAACTGTAATACTTGATGTAACTGTTCTTTATATGTGTTTGCCTTGAATATGGTTTGTGTTTGTGATTGATTCTGTTTGAGATTGAGTTTCGATGGTGGATTGTTTTGATTTGGGCCATAGGCTAAAATCTGATTATATATTGGGCTTGAGGCCGTGATTGGTTGTGTTTGGGCCGGAGGCCATGAATGATTGAACATAAGTTTTGGTTAAAATGTCATTTTGCTTGAAATTCTTGTAAGAAAAATACAAACTTTAGATTTGAATAATAAACTGATAATCACTGCGTTTTGAAAATAGTTTTATTTAAAATATCTTCTTACAACAATTCTTAAAAACCCCCTTACTGAGAACCCTTTCGAGGATGATGTTCTCACTCCCTACAGACTCTCTTTTCAGGACGGACGAGGAAGCTGAGGAAGTTTTATTTGATAAGTCCTTAGCTGTACTATTTCTGTTTGTACATATATATTCGTCATAGTTTTTCCTCGCCTTTGTCATTATAATTTTGTAAGAGGGATAAGAGCTGTATGATATGTATGTATATAATATTCGTAAATTATTTGTATAAGAAGTTTTGTATATATGTATATGCATATCTATTATCAAATTAAAAGAATTTTTGATTTCTCAAAGAAATAGCGATCCGGTATTCGAGTTAAAGGCTCATATTTTATTATTATTAAGTTTAGAAGTTGTCGTAATACCCGAGCTATCAGAGTGGCACAGCCGATAGCGTGACATTCTAGTAGTGAGGGTGTTACATTATGGTATCAGAGCAGTCTTTCCTGTAGAGCCTGAGGAATGGACTGACTATGCTTCAGTTGCATAACTCTGAGCATTTGTCATGTTATAGGTCTTGTTCCGATGACGAGAGTTAGAGTTTTATGCACATGACGGTCTGCTGATTCATGGTATTAAGTTTGGCCAGCTTAATATTGATGGTTTATGTACGTGAGAGAACTAACGGGTTATCATAGACGAGATTTAACTCATAGGTAACGCATATCGTGGGATTTGGGAGATGTTAGAAGTTGAGTTTTGGGGATTTGAAGCTCCGAAGTTGGTACGAGATCAGTGTGTGGACGTTAAGCAAGTCGTTTTAACCTCAGCCTGTTTTATGACCTGTTGCCGCCTTGTTTTACCATCGCATGTTTGAACCATATCATCTTTTACATCAAGCTTACCTCATAGCCTCTGTTTCGCATCACCTTTTTACAGTTATATCTTTATGCCAGCTGAAAATTCAAGTATTCGAAACTATATATGTATACATATGAGCTAAGATTTCTTGTTTTTTTTTCATAAGGTGTTTTAAAAGAAAAGGTGTTAAAACTATGTAATATTTTATGTATTACGTTAATTTTCGAGGACGAAAATTTTTATAAGTGGGGTAGAATGTAAGACCCCAGATTTTCGAAAATTAAATTATAAGTTATTTACGATTAATAATAATAATAATAATAATAATAATAATAATAATAATAATAATAATAATAATAATAATAATAATAATAATAATAATAATAATAATTAATTTAATTATTTCTAATTTTTATTTAATTAGTAGTTATTTGAATATAATTGGTACACTGATGAACAAATAATACTTTCTTTGAAGATAATTTTATTGGATAAAAATTAGTTTTTAATTCTACTTTATACCCTAATTATATTATTAATTGTCCCAAAATAAAACCCTAACTTTACCAATCCCTTCACTGCCACACCACTTTCCTTTCTTCCAGAATAGCAGTAGCAGAAATCAAAAACAAAAAGAAAGAAAGAAACGAGAGATTCGAGAGTAAGGCTGCGACGAGGAAGAGAGAAGAGAGGCGGGGGAGACCGCGCCGCCACTGCGTGTCATCACTACCGCGCCGCATCCAACTCGCCGCCGTCGGAAACAGAACTGCGAAGAGAGAGGGAGAGCTCGCGAGAAGGAACCGTTGCCGTGCCATGCGAAGCCGTCGCCGCCGTTTGTTGATGTCGCCGCCGAACACGGAAGAGGGTGAGTCAAATGCGAGGAGCAAAATGTGATGGAGCCGAGGAAGGCCCATGCTACCGTCGCCGCACTCCTCTGCTGCCGCGAGAAACTGCTGCCATCGCTGTTGCTGGTGGAGTCAGGCCTGTCACCGATCTGGCCATAACACTTTTGTAAACTCACCTCTCTAAATGGCAAAATTAATTATTGGAGTGCAACAAGCAAAAAATTAAAGGAAGTAGAAGAAAATAAAAAAAAATAGAAATTTGTTTCAATTGTTTATATATTTGGATGATAATGGAAATTAAATCAAAATTAAAAAAAAAAGTTAAAAATTGTAATCAACGATGATGGCCATCATGAGTATTCAGCTCTAAAACATTTTATGCATAAAAAAAGGATGGAATGAAATGAGATGTTTCTGTTCAAAGCACAGCTCAATATTTTAGCTTGACAGCAATCTGAGCCCTGCTTCAACACCTTCAATCATACATTCAACTAATTCAAATGCCAAAAGAATCATATAAATGATCCATTCAAGAAGAAAACTATGAAAACATAAAGCAATAAAACCATAGATTTGGAATGCGTACCAACGTAGAACAAGGAAAAAGGCAAGCAGAGAGGAATGTAGCTCCACGCCATCAAGTGCATAGAATTGGGAATTTGCAAAGAAGGTTGGGGTTACAGTTAGAATTAGGGGCACCATTTTTAAAAAAGATTTTTTTTAAATAATATTTTTCTAAAAGATCTTTTACAAAAGTAAAAGTGATTTTATATTTGGATATCTCATGTAAAAAGATATTTTTATTTATCAATTATATTTGAGTAAAATAAGATAAAAGTATTTTTTTATTTATTTATGATGTAAAAAAAATCTTTTTTTTAAAGAAAAAAGATCTTTTAAAAAAATATATAAATTATAATCTCAAAAAGATATTTTTTATTTTTCTAGTGTTTTTACTTTTACTATTAGAAATTTGCCAAATACACTAAAAAATAAAAAAAATCTTTTTTCATTGAAAAAATATATTTTTTGTCGATTTAATGGCACCCAAATAAGCAGTTGGTCATTCTGATGGAAAATGTATTAGGATTGGGATTTTTCGAAAGATTAGAGGGAATGTATTTACTATTTACTATGGTTTGAAAGGAAAAGTAGATAATAAGAGTATTTTTAGAATTTTTTATTTATTATTTTTTAAAAATTTGTGTGGTAAACTGTTAATGAAAGAATAAAAAGAATTTAGAGTGATATTTTATTGATTGCAAATTATTTTTATATCAACAAATTAAATATTAATACAAATTCACAAATTGATTTCTGAATTTTTATAATGTTTTTAATTTAGTCGATAATTACTAATGGAGTTTTTAAGATTTTTAGTGATAAAATTCATATCAATTCATGTTCTAAATTTAATCTCATAAAAAACAAATTGATGCTAATTTTTTGATACAAGAATAAATTTATTATGAAATAATATCTGAACTTGATATTAACATTTAATTAGAGAAACAATAGTAAAATGCACATCAAATAATATTCTAAATATTATCTCAAGAACCGTTTCACTTGATTTTTTGGTATTTTTCGACAGGGTGTCGAATCGAGCTTGTATCAAGATTTTAGTTCGGAGAGCAGATATGGCTCTTCTGAAAAAAGAGTGAGTTCAACCCGAAAATTATTTAATAACAGTGTCGAAACAAATTGCGTCAAGATACTGGTAGCAAATTTATGACAAATAAAATAAAATGGATAAATAAATAATTAAATAAAGAAAAACGTTGAATTAATAAAAGTGTAAAAGTTTCAATGAAAGCAGAATAACGATGAAAATGCAAGGAAAGGAAAGAAATGAATCAAATGAACAAAAGAAAACAAATTAAAAATTAACTTCTAATACTCACATGCACTTGCAATCTATGTTCTTCCGTTACATCACTAACACTGAAAATTTTATGAGTTTATATGATGATCTAGTGTTCTTGATTGAAGTTCCTAAATCTTTCTGAGTTCCTCCTATTTATAGATCACAATAACAGACTTGTTCCTGAATAATTTTGACCAAGACCTGGTTCCTCCTTCTTCTCAGGCCATGACCTTGCCTTGACCGTGAAGAATCTTCATTGTGATGCCCCCACATTCTCTTGCCTTATCTTTCAAGTCCCACGTTCTTGCATCGTACCTGTACTTGACCACATGATGTCGATCCTGATGGTATTCTCGACTTGTTTTGGACCACCAATATTTCGCCCTTAAGTGTCCTTTATTTCTGTAGTCGAAAGAGAATTTCTATAACCACGTGATACTTATCAAATTTCGAATATTTATGAGTCGAATCTCTATGGGTCAAAATTTATATCAACATATTGTCCCTTAAAAATTATCTTTACAAAGTATGAAATGATAAGTTTTATTCAAGCCATGTCTTCCACGTGCCTTTTCAAATTTTCAAATTTCAAAAAATGGTTACAAGAAGATGAAACGGTTCATTTGCTTCTGAGAATGTGTAACATTCCTAATGGGCTTTAATGGACTTTTTATTCCTTCAAAACCCTTTTATATTCCTCAGGTCTTATTGCCACTCACTAATTCTCATTTTAAGAGACATTTCACTTCAGAAATACTCTTCTTTCTTCATCTTCTTCAACACTTCTCTTTTTACTTGTGAATCTAATCTCTCATTCTTCCATGGCTTCTCACTCTAGTCTTCATCCCAGTAGTACATTAGCTGTTAATCGTTGTGCCATCGTCATCCACCACCATCGCTGCAACTACCACAACCACCATTTTCATTACCACCTCTACTACGAGAGCTACCATGGCTTTTTCTTTACCTACCTCCATTGTTGCTGCTACAGCCGCTACGGCTGCTACTGCTGCTCCAGGTGGAGCTTCTGCTACCCCCTCCTCTTCTTCCAAGGAGGATGATGACAACCTTCACGTTGTAGGACCTCCACCTTTAGTGGTAAATGTGTCACAATTTTACAATGTTAATGGGACCTTGAAAGCTCCTAATCCAGACGTAAAGACCACTGCCTTATGGCGTAGCCAGATACTTCTTCCTTTTCAAGTTTCCAATGTCATCTACTCATACTTAGGGCCAATCTCTACCCTAGAACAAATAGAGTCAATTTCTTCTTTCTTTCCATCTCTTCCTGAACACCTTCCTTTAATTTTCTGTAAAAATGTCGAAGCCACATATTTTGCTAGTCGAGTTTCAGAACTGTACCTCCCAAAGAATTGAGCTCATTATTTTTAACCTGGATGTTGAGACTCTCTCTTTCCTACAAATCTCTTTGGAAATCTCTATGTATATTATCTGCTCTTTGACTATCCAGTTATGACCTATCTTATACTGCTCCTTTACTTGAAGCTAGATTGTACTTTTGGTGCCCGGCGACAAACAATTTTCATTTATCTTATGGGATGATGGGTCCATCCTGGATAGAGATTTCAACCTTGACTGGTCTATCCCCTGATGGAGAGGATGTTTGCTGGGAAACCCCATGTCCTGAAGACGTCTTCGACATTAATTTTGACTCGACTTTTGCGTCGGATTTTATTCAAAATAACATGGGTTCCGAGGGAGACCTTGTTATCGATAGTGATCATGTTACTCTCTTGCTTTTATGGCTCATTTTTTTTTGTTTTTTGTCACATGTCGATCCAAATTCAAAAAAGTAACTACCTTCTGTTAGCCATCATGCTTCACCACAAAAAATATCTTAAACTTCCTTCTCTTATTCTGAGTTAGTTGTATGAGACGCTCTCTGATGAGTGGATATTTTATACGCTTTTTGGCATCATTTTCATATTGTTTTAGTTATGTTTTGTTTAAGTTTCATTATAATTTCATAGGTTTTAGTGCAAAATTTACATTTTTTATTCTACTTTAAGTTGTTGTATTTTTTTATGATTTCAAGTAATTTCTGGCATAAATTGAGGAGGTTTGGCAAAATCCGATTCAGAGGCAAGGAAAGCATAGCAGATGCTGTTAGATTCTAACCTCCATGTATTCAAACAAACGTTTTTGGAGCTACAAAGGTCCAAATGACGCACTCTCAATGGCGTTGGAAAGCTAACTTCTAGAGCTTTCCAATAATATATAATGGTTTATACTTTTCTTCGAAGGAGACTGCCCATATTGGGCATTGAACGCAGAAGGCCTACCCCTTTTCTGGCGTTCAACGCCGTCAAAGGAACCCAACCCAGCATTGAACTTCCGAACACCCCCTTTGGGGCGTTCAACGCCCACCAAGAAGCACAAGGTAGCGTGGATCAACCCCCTAATAGGCGTTCAACGCCCATCCCTCAAGTTGGACGCCAAGCTCAACCAAGTACTCAACCAAAGTTGGCCCAAGAGTAGACTTTCGGACCTTTAGTCTAGTCTATCATACTTTTGTACTCTTTAGTTATTAGGTTATTATATATAGAACAAAGATCACTACTGTTAGAGATCTTTGCCCCTTTGCACGGTTTACTATTACATTCTGTAAAGCATGAGCAACTAAACCTCCTAAGTTAGGGTTAGGAGCTCTGCTGATTCTCATGAATTAATAATATTACTGTTTCTATTTTAATACACGTTTGATTCCATTCTCTTATGAATTTTTGTTCTTCATCTCATGAATTGAGGATGAACCATGACATTCATCCTTGTTCTACATGGGTTCTGTGTGATTCCTGACCCGGATAGCATTGAATCACAGCTAGAGAGTGCACTGCAGATTCCAAGAGCGTACCTAGATGACTTTGGATAAGTGACATAAAATTTCGTTGACTGTGGGTTACTGAGGTCTCTGTGGCGTTAAGGCTAGAGTCAGAGAAGTAGCATTCCCTAATCCGAAATATCTGACTTTATCTGTGGCATTTTGAGTAGGATTACGAAGGGGAGTGGATTGCTTAGGTCTTCACCTTCGGCTATAGTGGGAAGCCATGAGTTAACTTGATGAGAGGGCATGAGTTGCTCGGATATGGTGGACTGCTATGGTTTAGAAGAGGCTAACTTGATGAGGATGCTACATGAGTTAGTCAATTATGGCTGCTGTTGAATGAATCATTCGTTATTGAAGTAGACAGTAAGAAAAGTTAATTCGGAAAGAATACGCATCTCCGAAGCCTTAATTGAATCTCTATCACTGTCTTTACACCAACCTGGAATTTTGTTTTCTTTACTATTTCATATATGCTTTCAAACAAACAACCATCTTTTCTAATTGCCTGACTAAGATCTAC
Source organism: Arachis ipaensis (assembly GCF_000816755.2). Lineage (NCBI taxonomy): Eukaryota > Viridiplantae > Streptophyta > Magnoliopsida > Fabales > Fabaceae > Arachis > Arachis ipaensis. The sequence continues at coordinate 40,828,490 of NC_029793.2, read as the reverse complement.
AAGATAGCCATGCTTGCTCAATCCAACAATCTCCGTGGGATTTGACCCTCACTCACCTGAGGTATTACTTGGACGACCCGGTGTACTTGCCGGTTCATCTGTGTGAAACTTGCGGAGTTTAATTTTGCACACCAAGTTTTTGGTGCCGTTGCCGGGGATTGTTCGAGTTTGACAAACTACCGGACTATCTTGTTACTTAGATTAGGTGCTTTTTACGGTTTAGTTACTCTTTTAATTGCGTCTTTTGTTTTCTTCTTCAAAAATTTTTCAAAACCTTTTCTTTTCTTTAGTATTCTTTGTCTTTTGTTTGAATCTTGTATCAGTTTTTAAGTTTGGTGTCTCGTCTGTTTTCATCTCTTTCTTTAAAATTTTCGAAAATCGTTCTTGAGTGTTCTTCATTGTGTTCGAATTGTTCTTGACATTTTTATTTGTTTGATTTCAAAATTTTTAAGTTTGGTTTCTTTTAGTTGTTTTTCTTTTAATTTTCGAAAAATTATTGTCTTTGAAAGTTTTTAAGTTTGGTGTCTCTTAGTATTTTTCATTTTCCCTCAAATTCAAAAATAATTTTTCCTTCTATCTTTGTTTAAATTTTCGAAAATCTTGCTATTTTTTCTCATCTTGATTTCAAAATTTTAAGTTTGGTGTTTTCTTGTTAGTAAAGTTTAAATTTTGCATTTCAAATCTTATCTTTTCAAATCTTTTTCAAATCTTTATCTTATCTTTCTTATCTTTCTTTAAAGTTCAAAAATCCAATCTTATTTTGTTTTAAATTCAAATTTTAAAATTCAAATTTCAAATTTGAAAAATCAAATCTTTTTCAAATTCAAATTTCTAAATTTAAATTCAAAATCTTTTCAAATCTTTATCATATCTTTCTCTTTTAAATTTTAAAAACTTACTTATCTTATCTTCTCTTTAAATTTAAAACTTTTAAACTTTCTTAGCTTTTTAATTCCATTTTCAAAAATAAACAAATAAATAAAATAAAAAAATATTTTAATTTTCTCCTTCCTCTAAAAATTCAAATTCCACCTCTTCTTCTACCTCCATTCTTTTTGTCTTCTCAAGACATTTCACTAGAAGTGCTCTATACTCTGACATAGAGACACCCACCTTCTATTTCCTTGTTTCCTGACTGTGTGTACAGGAACAGAAAGAGTTCACAATGGTCACAAATGAAAAATGAACAGTTTAGAAGAACCTTAGGGTCCTATACGGCCCCCACCCCTGACTTCTATGGAAGAAGCATCAGTATACCCCCTATTAGAGCAAGTAATTTTGAGCTAAACCCTCAGCTGATTACTCTGGTGTAACAAAACTGTCAATATTATGGGCTTCCACAAGAAGAACCCACAGAATTCATTGCAAATTTCTTGTAAATAGCAAACACAGTACGCACTGAAGGAGTAGACTAAGATGTCTACAGATTGCTACTCTTTTCCTTTGCAGTAAAGGACCAAGCAAATAGCTGGTTGGACAACCAAACCAAATCTAGCTTGAAAATATGGAATCAGCTAGTGAACAAGTTTTTGAATCAATACTTTCCTCCAAAGAAGCTCACCCAGCTAAGACTGGACATCCAAGGCTTCAGACAAGAGGTTAATGAATCTCTTCATGATGCCTGGGGGAGGTACAAAGGGATACTAGGAAATGTCCCACTGAAATATTTTCAGAATGGGTGTAACTAGACATCTTCTATTACGGGCTCACAGACGTGGCTAGAATGTCCCTAGACCATTCTGCTGGTGGTTCTATACACATGAGGAAGACAATTGAGGAGGCTCACAAACTTATTAAGACAGTTGCCAGCAACCAGCATCTGTACTCAGCCAGTGAGACTTCAATGAAAGAAGAGGCAAAGACAGTCTCTACTAAATTTAACCCTCTAGAACAAAATGGCCCATTAACTCAGCAGCTGTGCTCCCTTGCACAACAGTTGTTGGAATTGCAAGAAGCTATGCAAGAAACGCAAGCCTCCACCAGGAGTATAGAGGCACAACTGAGTTAAGCTAGATAGCAATTATCTGAACAGATAAGGAAGAGTGTTAGGCTATCCAACTGAGAAGTGGAGGGACCCTGAACACCTAGCCTCAGAATAACAGGAGACAAAGGGAAGAAAAGCTGACAGAAGACAAACAGACTGTAGTCCAAGGTAACTCTGAGGGCGTTGAATGCCCAGGGAGGAATGCCATTGGCATTTAACATGCAAAAGGGGGTACTTCTAGTGTTGAACGCTAGGAAGGGGGCAGCAAGAGCATTGAACGCCCAAGCATGGGTCATAAGACACATATAAGTGTTGAGAACACCCCTCCTAAGCAAGCCAGTAACCCCTCTTCAAGCACTCTAAACACTCAGCCTACATCAACTAAAGTTGATGAGTACAAGACCAAGATGCCATTTCCCCAGAAGCTCTGTCAAGTAGAAAAAGATAAACAATTTGCCCGCTTTCCAGACTATCTTAGGACATTAGAGATCAAGATCCCCTTTGCAAAGGCTCTTGAACAGATATCCTCTTATGCTAAGATTATGAAGGACATCTTAAGTCATAAAAAGGATTGGAGAGAGGTAGAAATAGTCTTCCTCACTGAACAATACAGTGCAGTAATCCAGAGGAGCTTACCAGAGAAGCTTCAGGATCCTGGGAGCTTTATAATACCATGCACCCTAGGAGATGCCTGCACAAGGATAGTCCTATGTGATCTTGGAGCAAGCATTAGCTTGATGCCTGCATCATTAATAAAGAAGCTCTACTTGACTCGAGAAGTCAAGCCAACCTGCATATGCCTTCAGCTTGCTGATGGCTCTGTCAAATTTCCATCCGGAGTGGTGGAAGACATGATTTTCAGGGTTGGACCATTTGCTTTCCCCATAGACTTTGTGGTACTGGAGATGGACGATAACAAAAGTGCATCCCTCATTTTAGGAAGACCTTTTCTAGCTACAGGACGGACCCTCATTGATGTTCAGAAAGGGGAAGTAACCCTGAGAGTCAATGAAGATGAATTCGTGTTGAATGTTGTTAAAGCTATTCAGCATCCAAACACCCCAGAGGAATGCATGAGCATTGATATCATTGATTCCCTAGTGGAAGAAGTGAACATAGATGAGAGACTCGAAGAAGAACTGGATGACATCTTTTATGATGCCAAGCTTGATTTAGAGGCACCAGAAGAAAGGAAGGAAACCTTAAAAGCTCCTAAAGAGGAGGGTGAGCCTCCTAAACTCGAGCTCAAGCCGTTACCATCATCTTTGAAATATGCATTTCTAGGAGATGGGGACACTTATCATGTGATTATAAGCTCTGCTTTAGAACCACGGGAAGAAAAAGAATTGATCCAAGTGCTAAAGGAGCACAGGACAGCTCTTGGATGGACCATAAGTGACCTTAAGGGCAATAGTCCAACCCGATGCATGCACAAAATTTGGCTGGAAGATGACACCAAACCGGTGGTGCAACCACAAAGGCGACTGAATCCAGCTATGAAGGAAGTAGTGCAAAAAGAATTCACAAAACTCTGGGAGGCTGGGATTATTTATCCTATTTCGGATAATCCCTGGGTGAGCCCTGTCCAAGTTGTACCCAAGAAGGGAGGAATGATAGTGGTTCACAATGAAAGAAATGAACTGATTCCCACAAGAACAGTTACAGCGTGGCATATGTGTATTGATTACAGGAGACTCAATAACGCCACAAGAAAGGATCATTTTCCTTTACCATTCATAGATCAGATGCTAGAAAGGCTAGTAGGGCATGCATTCTACTATTTTCTGGATGGTTATTCTGGTTACAGTCAAATTGTAGTAGATCCATAGGATCAAGAAAAGACAGCATTCACATGCCCATATGTAGTGTTTGCTTACAGGAGAATGCCATTTGGCCTATGCAATGCACTTGCAACCTTTAAGAGGTGTATGCTCTCCATTTTTTCTGATATGGTAGAGAAATTCCTTGAAGTATTCATGGATGATTTCTCTGTCTTTGGAGACTCATTTGACTCCTGCCTTGACCATCTGGCCTTGGTTCTGAAGCGATGCCAAGAAACAAATCTGGTTTTAAACTGGAAAAAATGCCACTTTATGGTGAATGAAGGAATTGTTCTTGGACATTGGATTTCGAACAAAGGGATAAAGGTGGATCAAGCTAAGGTGGAAGTAATTGAGCGATTACCACCACTTACTAATGTTAAGGTAATCAGAAGTTTCTTAGGACATGCAGGATTTTATAGGAGGTTCATAAAAGATTTTTCAAAAATTGCAAAGCCCCTGTGCAACCTATTGGCCACTGACACTCCATTTGTTTTTGACAAGGAGTGCCTGCATGCCTTTGAAACTCTGAAGGCCAAGCTTATCACTGCACCCATTATTTCTGCACCCAACTGAGACTTACCATTTGAACTGATGTGTGACGCCAGTGACCATGCAATTGGCCCAGTTTTGGGGCAGAGACATGATAAGCTCCTACACGTCATTTATTATGCCAATCGTGTTCTAAATGACGCACAGAAGAACTATACTACCATAGAGAAGGAACTACTTGTAATGGTTTATGCCATTGACAAGTTCAGATCCTATTTAATAGGGTCTAAGGTCATTATCTACACTGACCATGCTGCTCTCAAATACCTTCTCACCAAGCAGGATTCTAAGCCAAGGCTGATAAGATAGGTGCTACTCCTGCAAGAGTTTAATATAGAAATCAGAGACAGAAAAGGATCAGAGAATCAAGTGGCAGACCACTTATCTCAGATTGAGCCAGTAGCAGGGCTGCATTTCCCTCTACTGAAGTATCTGAAACCTTTCCTGATGAGCAACTCTTTGCGATTCGGACAGCTCCTTGGTTTGTGCATATCGCAAACTACAAGGCCATAAGGTTCATCCCCAAGAAATACAGTAGACAGCAAGTGACGATCGGATTCTTGCTAGTAAAGAATTTTATAAAAATAATCGCGTTGTAAGTATAGTTTCTAAACCAACAGAGAATCCTTTCATACAAAAATTTGGTTGTCACAAGTAACAAAACCCAATAAAATTTATAACCGAAGTATTCAAACCTCGGGTCGTCTTCTCAAGGAATTGCAGGGAAGTATGATTTATTATTGGTTATGAAAATTGTATATTTTTGTGTTTTTGAAATAAGGAACAAGTAATTTAAATGGCAAGAAAAATAAATTAATAATTATAAAGAATCTCTTGGCAAGGTATGAGAACTGGAAATCCTATCCAAGTTATCCTTATCAGGTGTGATGAGAATTGTTTATTGCTCCTACTTAGTTAACCCTTACTAAATAAAGGAAAGTCAAGTGAACTAATTAATCTGATTTCTCAAGTCCTAGGCAACTCCTGTGGAAAGACTAGCTTTAGAGGGATCCAAATTAATCAGCAAATTCTAATTTTTAATCAACAGCTGAGTTTGATAACCTAGGTGTCACCAATTACTCAACCAAGGCTAAAAGGGAAGAAAATCTACTTGAATGAAAATAATTTGGATTAATTAGAAGCATCAATAACATAAATTAAAGAAAGCAATCATAAATCTGAAAATACCTCTTATGTGTGGAAAACGATCCAACACAAAACTCACCAGCAAGTGGACCGGGTCGCATCAAGTAATAATAACTCACATGAGTGAGGTCGATCCCACAGGGATTGAAGGATTGAGCAATTTTAGTTAGGTGGTTGATTTAGTCAAGCAAACAAGTGTTGAGTTGAGTGATTTGTGTTCAACAGAAACTAATAAATTGCATGAAATTTAAAGGGAGAGGGTAATTGACAGCAAATTAAAGAGCAAAAGAAGTAAAAGAGTTAAATCTTAAAGTACAAGTAATATAAATTGCAGAAACTTAGATTGCAAGAAATGTAAATAACTGAAGCTTAAAGTACAAGAAATGTAAATTGCTTGAATTATAAAAGGATTTGGGAGCTGGGATTGTAGAAATTAAATAAAAAATAAATAAATGACAATCAGCAGAGAAGTAGAAGATGAATTGAGATGTAGCAGATCTAAACAAGAGAAGAAGAATTACTTGAGAAACCAAACAGAAAGTAAAATGTAGCTTAATTGCAATAGCTAAAGGAAAGTTGAAGATCTCAGGGGTGGAGGAGACTAGAAAACAAGTCTAGATCTCAAGTCCTTCCTTGATCCAACAAGAGAATAATTGCAGAGAAGTAAAAGACAGCTTGCAGAAGAAGTAAAGATGAAAACCAGTAGAGAAACTTAGATCCAAATCACAATTCCTTGAATTATGCAGAAAAATAAACAGAAAGGGGTCTTAAGGTGAGATTGAAACAGAATTTCTTCAATTCTCCACCCAAGATCCAAAAACAAAGAGTAAAGAGTGCAGAAGTAAGAATAAGGAAGAAGAGAGATCAATTCTCCTTCCCAATTCCCCAAAAAAATAAGTTCAGAGATCCAAAGTAAAATTCCCAAGAAAGTAAAAATGAACAATTCTAAAAGAAGGTAAAAGTCCTCTCTAAATCAAACTAGCTTCTATTTATACACTTCCTATTTTTGGATTTTAAAATTTGGAGTGGGCTTTTTAATTTGGTGAAGAGTTGAATTTAAATGGAATTTTAATTAAATTTTGGCCCATGGGTGATTTCTCCCAGGGCAAAGCTCGGTTCATGGGGAGAGCGCAGCATTGGTGCTCATTTCCTTGCCCCTTTGTAATGTGACAAGCTTGGTGGACAGCATCAGGGGGCGCTCAGTTGATGGGGAGAGCACAGCATCATGCTGCTTGTGGTGTGTCTTGTTGGGCGCTCCAAGCTTCGGTCCGTGTCACACATTGCGCACCAAGCTTCCCTGGCCGTGTCAATGTTGCGCTCAGCTCTGCTTGAGAGCGCAGCATCCATGCTTCAAGGGTGAGGCTCTAGGTTCGAATCCTTGGGGAAGCATTGCTGGCCAATTTCTTTGCAAGGAGCGCTTCTCTCCTTCCCTTAACACATGAGTTTGAACCTTGTGGAAAGCATTTCAGCCAATTTTGGCTCATTTCCTTGCAAGGGTAGCGCTCCATTCTTCCCTAGGCACATGGGTTCGAACCTTGTGGAAAACATTAACACGCTTTTCTCTTTGAATTTATTTTGGAGGATGCCCGATAATGCTCTTGGCATGAACTGAGCATTGTGCTTCTTCCCTTGCTTCCTTGGTTCATTATAGTGCTCAGTTCACAAGGAGAGTGTAGCATCCAAGCCTTGCTTCCTTGGTTCATCATAATGCTCCTTTAGAGAGCATTGAGCTCTTGGAGAGAGCGTTGTGGCTTTCCTCCTTCAATGTGCCACGCTTCCTTGTTTCTTTTGCCACACTTTTCTCTTCCTTGGGCCACGCTTCTTAGGCCACGTTTTCTTGTTTTCTTTTTTTCTTCACCTACAAGTAATCAAAACAACCAATCAAAGTATCACCAAATTCACAAGGTTTAAAATTCATTCAAAAACCAATTAATTTTAGCTTAAACCTCATGATTTTGTGTCAATTAAAGGATGGTTGATTGATTCAATAAAACCATGCAATTCCACTCCAAATTACTTACTTACAATGCAAGAAAGTGCATAAAACCTAATGAAACAAGTGAAAAATGCTTGAAAAGCTAGCATATGATGACTCGTCATCACAACACCAAACTTAAAACTTGCTTGTCCCCAAGCAAGCACTAATCATAAGAGAAAAATGAAATGAAGCAGAGAAGTATGCATGTCCTTATTTAGCAGATAGTTGAACTTGGTTCATGGGGTTTTATGCAGACAATGGTAGCTCATTTATTACTTGCTGTTACAAAAGATATGTTTCCTCAAAGGTTCACTAAGGTTGTTGCTATAATGCTTCACTTTTGCTTGTTCCCTTGCTCATTTTTTTCTTTCCTTATTTTGCTTAAAGAGCTTATTATTCATTGAAGGCTTGATGGCAAATGTTGCAGTAGCCTTTGGCTTAGTTTTGCTCAACATTCCTTCATCACAGACACATGGCTCACCTTTTCTTCCTAGGATCATTAATGCCCAGCATCTCTTTGGATTACTAAGTATTTTGTAGCTAGGTTGCTCTTGATGGTGGACTTTCAGTTGGCAATCCCAGATCAGTTGATCTAAGTGGCCAAGTTTTGAAATACTCCTCAGAACTTACTTGTCCAAGCATATCCTAGTATAAAAACACCACAGGCATGTGTTCTAGGGTCCAAGCTATTGGTGTCTAGCCTTATTGTTTGTTTCTTTGCCACTTCTTGGCTTTTCTCTTTCTTTTTATTTTTGTTTTGATTCATTCTCAAGGGATTTTTACTGATACAAGGCTTCATAACAGCAAACCAGTTCACACTTCTAGGAAAATGTCATTATGCAGCTTTTATTTCATGAGCTATGCATTAGATCAAACAAACACCACCACTAACTTTCATTCTAACTTTTGCAACATTGGATATTCATTTTCCACTTCAAACATTTTTCTTTTATTCAGAGAGGAACAAGACAAAATTTCAAGCTAATGAAGGATGACAATTATTATGCAGGTCACTTTCTTTAGCAAATATTTTCACTTGCAACTAAAAGAACACTTTAGCAAGACATATAGGGATTCCCAAGTTAAAGTAATTTGAAGCAACAAGGAGTATATGTCAATACAACCTGTGGGGAATGTCCCTCAGCTTTTTTTTTCTTCTGTCATCATTGTTTTTTTCTTGTTGTATTTCCTTTGGATAGTGATGCAGACTCCCTTCATAGATTGAATATTTTCCTGCATGATCCTCACAAGTTTCTTGTTTCTCAAGCCCTTAAGGCAACTGGTTAGTATGCAAAGCTTATTTGTGGGCTTTTGAACTTACTTTGGTGTGTGAACACCAAACTTAGTCTCTTGCCAATGCTTTTTATGCAGCAATTTAGCCATATGTGAGACCCTTCTGTCTTTGCTAAAGGTAATAGAACCATAGACTAGAAAACAACAGATTGGTTAGCTAGTTTATCTGATTGCTTGAAGCTAGCATTATGCAGAAGGTGAGAATGTGTTTTATGATGAGATTTTTGGTGGAACACCAAACTTAGAATCCTGCATTCTCCCTTAGATTGTTTTGGTGTGCAACACCAAACTTAGCTTCTTGCAATACAGATAAAACTAATTAACCTTTTTATTAAAATAGCTACGAAAAGAAAACTACCTCAGGTTGGGTTGCCTCCCAACAAGCGCTTCTTTATTGTCACTAGCTTGACATCTTTCATTCTTTGATCAATTTAAATTCTAAACCTCCTTTTCCTTGTCCCATTGACCTCTTAAGTAAGGCTTTGCTCTGTGCCCATTTGCTGTGAACTGACTTTTTGTTGCCTCATCTAACAATTCAAGGCTTCCATAAGGGAGAACCTTTGTCACCAAGTAAGGGCCAGTCCATTTGGATTTGAGCTTGCCAGGGAAAATTTTGAGCCTGGAGTTATACAGGAGTACTTGCTGTCCTGGCTTGAACTCCTTCCTTGAGATCTTCTTGTCATGCCACCTCTTGACCTTTTCCTTGTATATCTTGGCATTGTCATAAGCTTCTAGCCTAAACTCATCCAACTCATTTAGTTGTAGCAGCCTCTTCTCCCCTGCTACTTGAGAATCAAGGTTGAGAAGTTTATTGGCCCAAAAAGCTTTATGTTCAAGCTCTACAGGGAGGTGACAAGATTTGCCATATAACAGCTGAAAAGGGGACTTCCCAATAGGAGTTTTGAATGCTGTCCTGTATGCCCAAAGTGCATCTTCTAATTTTCTGGCCCAATCTTTCCTGGTTGCTCCCACAGTCTTCTCTAAAATCCTCTTCAATTCTCTATTTGTAAGCTCAGCTTGGCCATTAGTTTGAGGGTGGTATGGTGTGGCTACTTTATGAATCACTCCATATTTGTGAAGGAGTTTCTCCATCTGCTTGTTACAAAAATGACCACCACCATCACTTACAAGTCCCTTAGGCACTCCATATCTAGTGAAAATGTACTTTTTTAGGAATTACAGAATAATTTGTGCATCACATGTGGTTGTGGCTATTGCTTCTACCCACTTTGAGACATATTCTACTGCTACCAAAATGTATTTGAAGGAATAAGAAGGATGGGAGGGCCCCATAAAATCTATGCCCCAAAGATCAAATAACTCCACTTCAAGAATGAAATTTTGAGGCATTTCATTCCTTCTTGTCAATCCTCCAGCTCTTTGGCATTCATTACACTGGTGAACAAACTCCCTGGCATCCTTGAAGATGGTTGGCCAATAGAATCCACTCTGCAGTATTTTAGCAGCTGTTCTCTCTGGTCCAAAGTGTCCACCAAATGATGAACCGTGGCAATGCCACAATATATCTTTCATTTCATTTTCAGGGACATATCTCCTAATCATTCCATCAGAGCATCTCTTGAATAAAAGGGTTCGTCCCACAAGAACTTCCTTGCTTATTGAGTAACTTTTTCACTTGTTGTTTGGAAAATTCTTGAGGTATCTTCCTTCCCACTTTGTAATTTGCTATGTCAGCAAACCAAGGTACTTGTTGAACTTGGAACAGGTGCTCATCAGGGAAATTCTTGTTTACTTGCTGTGGTCTATCTTGATTAGCTTCTTGTGGTACTCTTGATAAATGATCTGCTACTTAATTTTCACTCCCCTTCCTATCTCTCACTTCAATGTCAAATTCTTGTAGCAGCAGCACCCACCTAATAAGCCTTGGCTTTGAATCCTGTTTAGACATTAGATACTTGAGAGCAGCATGGTCAGTTGGTGTGGGAAAATTGTGATCGTTCATTCCTTGGTAACGGCGCTGAAAACTTTATACGCACGTTCATAATCTTAGTTCTTTGTCACAACTTCGCACAACTAACCAGCAAGTGCACTAGGTCGTCTAAGTAATAAACCTTACGTGAGTAAGGGTCGATCCCACGGAGATTGTTGGCTTGAAGCAATCTATGGTCACCTTGTAAATCTCATTCAGGCGGATTTCAAATGGTTAGGGTGAATTAATAATTAAAATATAAAATAGGATAGAGATACTTATGTAATTCATTGGTGAGAATTTCAGATAAGCGTATAAAGATGCTTTTGTTCCTTCTGAATCTCTGCTTCCTGCTGTCTTCATCCAATCATTCCTACTCCTTTCCATGGCAAGCTTTATGTAGGGCTCACCATTGTCAATGGCTACTTCCTATCCTCTCAGTGAAAATGGTCCAAGATGCGCTGTCACCGCATGGCTAATCATCTGTCGGTTCTTGATCATACTGGAATAAGATTCAGTAATCCTTTTGCATCTGTCACTACGCCCAGCACTCGTGAGTTTGAAGCTCGTCACAGCCATCCCTTCTCAGATCCTACTCGAAATACCATAGACAAGGTTTAGACTTTCCGAATCTCAAGAATGGCCGCCAATAATTCTAGCCTATACCACGAAGACTCTGATCGTAGATCAGGAGGCTAAGAGATATGTATTCAAGCTTATTTACATGTAGAACGGAAGTGTTTGTTAGGAACGCGTTCATAAGTGAGAATGATGATGAGCGTCACATAATCATCACATTCATCATGTTCTTATGTGCGAATGAATATCTTAGAGAAGAAATAGGCTCAAATTGAATAGAAAAATAATAGTACTTTGCATTAATTCATGAGGAACAGCAGAGCTCCACACCTTAATCTATGGTGTGTAGAAACTCTACCATTGAAAATACATAAGAACAAGGTCCAGGCATGGCCGAATGGCCAGCCTCTCAGGTCTAGGGACTAAACGTCCAAAGATAGATACTTAACATGATAGTAAAAAGTTCTATTTATACTAAACTAGTTACTAGGGTTACAAAAATGAGTAAATGATGCAGAAATTCACTTCCAGGCCCACTTGGTATGTGCTTGGACTGAGCATTGAAGCTTTCACGTGTAGAGGTCTTTCTTGGAGTTAAACGCCAGTTTGTAACCTGTTTCTGGCGTTTAACTCCAGAATAGGGTAGAGAGCTGGCGTTGAACGCCAGTTTGCGTTGTCTAAACTCGGCAAAGTATGGACTATTATATATTGCTAGAAAGCCCTGGATGTCCACTTTCCAACGCAATTGAGAGCGTGCCATTTGGACTCCTGTAGCTCCAGAAAATCCACTTTGAGTGCAGGGAGGTCAGAATCCAACAGCATCTGCAGTCCTTCTTCAACCTCTGAATCTGATTTTTGCTCAAGTCCCTCAATTTCAGCCAGAAATTACCTGAAATCATAGAAAAATACAAAAAATCATAGTAAAGTCCAGAAATGTGATTTTTATTTAAAAACTAACAAAAATATACTAAAAACTAACTAAATCATACTAAAAACTATGTAAAAACACTGCCAAAAAGCGTATAAATTATCCGCTCATCATCAGTATATACTATAACCTTTGAACCAATCAAGTATTGCCTAAACTTATCAAATGCATATACAATTGCCAAAAGCTCTTTCTCAGTGGTGGTATAATTTTTCTTTGTTTCATTTAACACCTTGCTAGCATAATATATGACATGGTGCAGCTTATCTTTCTTTTGCCCCAGTACAACACCAATAGCAAGGTCACTTGCATCACACATAAGTTCAAAAGGTAAGTTCCAATCAGGGGGTGTGATAATTGGTGCTGTAATGAGTTTTCTCTTTAAAGTTTCAAAAGCATGTTTGCAGTTGTCATCAAAGATGAAGGGGCTATCAATCATTAGCAAATTGCTCAATGGTTTTGCTATCTTTGAAAAATCTTTAATGAACCTCCTGTAAAAGCCAGCATGTCCAAGAAAACTCCTTACTGCTTTCACATTAACAGGTATAGGAAGTTTTTCAATAATTTCTATTTTAGCTTTATCAACTTCTATACCTTTGCATGACACTTTATGCCCAAGAACTATCCCTTCAGGAACCATGAAATGGCATTTCTCCCAATTCAATACCAGGTTAGTTTCTTAGTATCTTTTCAAAACAAGAGTTAAATGATGCAAGCAAGTGTTAAATGAATTGCCAAAGACAGAAAAATCATCCATGAAGACTTTTAAAAATTTTTCCACCATATCAAAGAAAATGGAAAGCATACACCTTTGAAAGGTGGCTGGGTCATTGCATAGCCCAAAGGGCATCCTCCTGTAGGCGAAAACTCCAAATGGACATGTGAAGGAAGCCTTTTCTTGATCCTTGTGATCCACCACTATTTGATTGTACCCAAAATACCCATCCAAGAAGTAATAATAGGCATGGCCGGCCAATCCTTCCAGCATCTGATCAATGAATGGGAGAGGGAAGTGATCTTTCCTTGTTGCATCATTCAACCTTCTATAGTCTATACACATCCTCCATCCTCCATCCAGTCACTGTCCTGGTGGGGATTAACTCATTCTTCTCATTGGTGATGACTGTCATTCCTCCTTTTTTTGGTACAACTTGAACCGGGCTCACCCATGAGCTGTCAGATATTGGAAAGATTATCCCAGCATTCCATAGCTTCATGATAAACCCCAATTTTGTGGTTTATCTTGTGCTTAATTTGGGGAATTTTATTACCTTTTCTCACATTTATTCAATGAAATAGCATGATTTTGTAATTCTCCCTTGATTTGTGCTTAAATGTGAAAACATGCTTTTTAGGCCTTAAAATAGCTAAATTTAACTCACTTTAATTCCATTCGGTGCCTTGATATATTTGTTGAGTGATTTCAGGTTCATAAGGCAAGTATTGGATGGAAGAAGTGAGGAGAAAAGCATACAAAATGGGAGAACTCATGAAGAAATGAAGGAACCGTGAAGCTGTCAAGCCTGACCTCTTTGCACTCAATTGACCATAACATGAGCTACAAAGGTCCAAATGAGGCGGTTCTAGTTGCATTGGAAAGCTAACATCCGGGGCTTCAAAATGATATAAAACTTGCCATAGTTTCCTGACGTATAGGGGCACGCACATGCCATGTACGTGCACGCGCTGATGGAGCACGTGGGTCCAATAAAGAGAAATCGTGGCCAGCAATTTCTAGCTCATTTTGGGCCCAATCCAACTCATTTCTGATGCTATTGAACCCAAAGATTGAGAGGAAAATGAACCAAGTAGTCATAGTTTAATTTTCATCATGTTTTAGGCTAGAATTCTAGAGAGAGAGGCTCTCTCCTCTCTCTAGATTTAGGATAGAAATTAGGTTAATCTCTCTCAAATTTGTCTTTCAATTCTTGTTTTGATTTCAATTCTCATTATAATTTAGTATTCTATTGTCTTAATCTTCTTAGTTTCTCTTGTTAATTTCTTGTTTTGCTCTCTTTTATGTTGATGAACATTGTTGAATCTTAATTTTTCTTTAATGCAATTTTATGTTTCCATGCTCTTTTATGTTGATCTTGATTGTTATTGTTAATTTCTTGTTTATGTTAGTTATGGATTCCTTTTAATTTTTGCATTTTATGATGTTTACTTTTCTTGCATACTAGGTGTTTGATAAAATATTTCCTCTAGTTTTTGAGTAGTTTTCTTTACTCTTGGCCTAGGCTAATGGAATTGAGTGACCTTGAGTCATTGGGTTCAATGATTTGGTGATTTGAGAACCCTTGGTGATCAATTTGATAATCATTGACACCAACCCACTACTGATCTAATTAGTAGATAGATTGGAACTTATGGGTTGATGTGATCAAATCCATTTGACGTACTTCAAGTCTAGGAGTAGATATTACGTACTTAAGACTTTTGGAAGTAGACTTAATGAGCTTGGTTCCTCATAATTGTCAATATATGGTTTGTAGACAAGGATGGTGATCTCAATTACCTATGTCTAGCCAAGAGTTCTTTCCCATTTATTTTATTAGTTCTTATTATTTACTTTCTTGTCATTTACTTTCTTGCTAATTACCAAATCAAACCCCCCTTGCATTTTCATAGCCAATAATTGAGCACTTCATTGCAATTCCTCGTGAGATGACCCGGAGTCCAAATACTTCGGTTAATTTTCATTGGGGTTTGTACATGTGACAACTAAAATTTTTTATATGGGAATTGTTTGTTGGTTTAGAACTATGCTTGCAACAAAAATTCATTCATTTGAGGAAATTCTATACCACGACAAATCTCGTTCATAAAAAATGGCGCCGTTGCCGGGGAGTTGCAATGGTGTTATATTATTGGCTATTGTGAATATGTGAATATGTTTGCCTTTTGTTTGTTTGTTAGTTTTTGTTAGGTTTAGGACTTTGTTCTCATTTTTGTTAGTTTTTGTTTTTATTTGCTTCTATGAATTCTCATCCTCACTTCGGCTATGAGTTTGGTTCAAATTATGTTGTAGGAAATGGGAGCTACAATGAGGATATGCATCAAGGATAGAACAATCAAAGATGGGAGAAACCTCAAGGGATTGATCAACCTTCTTGGCAACATCAACCTCCGAATTCTTATGGGTATAACTCTCATCATAATGCATATCAATCTAATGGATGTGGTGACCCTTATTGTGATTGTCAACAACCATCACCATATGCCTATGAACCACCTCCTCAACATAATTTTGAACCACCTTACTCACAAGCCCCTTTTCACCAAACACCTCTATATGACCCCAATCCATATCCACCATACCAACCACCTTGTGAACCATATGAACCATATGAAGAACCACCCCAATTCCACCACCAATACCATCAAGAACCACCACCTCCATACTATTACCAAGATGAATCACCTCCCATGTATGATAACTTTCAACCACATAATGAATTTCCCTCTCCATCACAACCCTCCATGGAAGAACACCCATACCCATGCATCCAAGAGCCAATGGATCATCTCAATGAAGCAATGGATCGGCTTCAAGCAATAATCCGTCAAAAGGAGCAAGAGGAAGCCCAAAAGAATTATGAAGCTATCGAGGCTAACTTTGCCAAAATTAAAGCCAACTTAGACTCATGGGACTCATGTAACAAGCAAAGCATCTCCACGGATGAATGTGAAAAATCAACCGAAGAAAGGAGCATGAAGGAGATTTTAGAATCTCAACATGAGGACAAGGAGATGGGGTATGTCATGCAACAAGTGGAGGAGGGAGAGATTGTTAAAGAAGAAGAAGTGGTTGAAGAGTTAGAGGAAGTTGAACAAGAGGTAGATTTCAAACTTGAGAGCACTTCCACACCAAGTGACATTGTTGATGATTTTATGGAAGTTGTTGAACCTTCTTCCAATGAGCTTGAATTTGGTGTTGAGGAGGATAATGCGCAACCTCTTAAGCATATAATGAATGATGAAGAATTGGAAAAAGGTGAGCAAATAACAAATCTTCCTCTTGGAAATGAGCCCGCACTAACACATGATCCATTGGTATTTGAAGAATATTCTCCTCTTGAAATTGAGGTGGATGTTAAGACAAGTTCCACATTACCTCCAAGTTGTGATATGAAGAATGGAGAAGAGCTAGAAGAGGTTGGTGAGGAAGTAATTGGATATGAAGAGCCTTGTCAAGAGGTGAAGGTGGAAGAAGCTTGCCAAGAGGTGGAGGTATTCAAAGAAGAGCACAAGGGAATGGAACTTATAAGACCATTGGAGACGTCCCTTCCTAAGTCACCATCCAACATAACATTCAAGTGGGTAAAATTCTTATCTCTAATCTTTACTTTCCCACTTGAATATGGTTTGATTGAAAATGATGGGCAACTTAGAGCTCTTTGTGGGGTCAAGAACAAAAAGAAATGGAGTAGTGGGTGGAAATGCCAATCAAGGTTTCTTATGGTTGGAAACTCAAAGTCTAAGTGCAATGGTTAGTATAGTTCTCAACTAAAGGGGTCTAGGAAGATGCTTTGGTGTTTACTTGAGAATTTGGATCACTTCTCACCCAATTGGAATTGTGATGATCAACTTGAAGATGGGTGTGGAAACAAGATTTGGGATCTGGGGATAGATGAAGATCAATTTTGGAAGCCCTTAGCTTGTGTGGAACTTCATCAAAGCTTGGTGCCATTGGTTTTGAATTTTAGAGCTTACTTGAAGTCCAAGCATTGGTGGAGGTTTCAAGATGAGTACAAGCATAAGCCACCATAACAAGGAGCCTTCCAAATGTCCAACTTAAGGACTTAAACTAAAAGTGCTATGTGGGAGACACCCCACCATGGTAAACTCCTTCCACTCTCTTTTAGATTTGGTTAATAAGTGATTGGAGTTGCCATTGTAGGTAGTTCTTCTTATTTTCTATACTCTTATGCATTTTGCTTTTATTGATAGGTTGTTTGTTGCATTCATGCTTTGATTAGTCTAGTTATTGTTGAATTGTATTTTACTTGTAGTATAAGTTTTGTTTTTAGTATGTTTGAAAATTTTTCAAAACTAAAAAGATTTGTTGTTAAATTTGATTTTTGATTGTTTTAGAATGCTTATAGATTAGAAGAGTACCATGTTTTTGAAAAAAAAAAAAAGGGGGCATCCGCGCGCGAGCGCACTGTGTGCGTGCGCGCCGGTGGTGCATATCGCACTCTTGGTACAAAAAACAGAGAGTTGTGACAAAGTTGTGCCTACTCAGTGTTCACGACCCACGCGCAAGCGTGCATGACGCGTACGCGTCGGTCGTCATCTTCACATCCACGTGTATGCGTGCTATGTGCGTCCGCGTCGCCTGTCTCGCCTGCCCACCCACGCGCACGCGTGCGTGACGCGTCCGCGTCGCCCTCCGCGCCCCCCTGTTCTGTTCTTCTCTTCTTTTCCTTCTAGATTCTTCCTCTTTCTTTCTTCTTCTTTCTTCCTTTCTTACTTTCTTTTCAAAATTTTCACTCTTTATTTTTCTTATTTTCATCTTCTTTTATATGTTGCATTTGCATATTATCATTCATTGCATTTTAATTTTGTTTTTATAACTTGTTCTTATTTTCTTTTCTAAGTTTTTCATTTTAATAATGGTGTTGAATTCTCTTACTCAATTGTTGAGACTTCCTTGGTCAGTATTGGTGCTCTGTGACTTGTTGCATTAATTGTAATATTCGCTCTTCACAACAAAATTAGTGCTTTAGTCCCTCCTAACTCATTATTCTTTGTTTTTATGCCTCATTACCATTGAGTTAGGATAAGACTAATTGCTCTCATGCTTATCACTAATCTTGTTTGTGACCACTCTTTCTAGTTGAACTTGATGCTTTTGAGTGCTCTTCATGCTTTAACTTGTTCTTGCATCAAGTATTAGTTAATATGCCTTTGCTTGAATTGCTTTCTCACTCACATGTTGTAGCTACCATGTATTTGAGAACCACACTTTTATTTGGTATTAGCCCCTGCCTATGTTCTAATTGCTTTCATATCTTTGTTGTAGGCTTAATTTTCTTTCTTTTTCTTTCCTTTTAGGTTGGCCACCAAGAAGGAATGGAAAAGCTTCTAAATGGGGCAACAAACAAGTTCACCCGCACAACCTTTTAAAGGAGCTCATCAATTGTAGCAACCTGTCCACTTTACTCTTCTTTGCATGCACCGAGGACGGTGCAAATTTCTAAGTGTAGAAAGGTCGTCCGACCACCATGGGTAACAATTTCTTTCTTTCAACACCAATTCTTGATTTTCTTTGCTAGTTAGTTGTTGCATTGCATGATAGGTTGCATGATTAGTTAGAATTTGTACATATTTTTACCACTTCCCTTTTTATGTCAGGACTACTTGGTTAGGGTGATAATTTCTTTTCCAAGAAACTGTTTTTAGGGCACCCTACCAATTCGAAAAAAAAAATTTTTTTTGTGACAAACTTGCTTGAAGAATTTATTTTGGAACATGGTTTTTGAGCTAAGAACACAAGCATGTGAGTTTTGAGCCAAATTGTGTGGTTACATCATATAACCACTTATTTTCCATTCTTGTGTGCATTATTCTCTTTCTATGATTGTAATCTTTGATTTGTTTGATTCTATATGTCCATTATCCCATGTATACGTGCATTTATATGATTGAGGCCATCATTTCATTTAGCTCACTTACCCAAATAGCTTACCTTTCATCAACCATTGTTAGCCAAATTTGAGCCTATTTAATCCCTTTTGTTCTTAATGTTAGCACATCACTACCCATAAGCGAAAAATAATAAATGTCCTTAATTTGGATCTTTGATTAGCTTAGGCTAGTGAGGGTGTGTATCATTTCGGTATGGGAATTTTTGATTTGTTTGATTCTATATGTCCATTATCCCATGTATACGTGCATTTATATGATTGAGGCCATCATTTCATTTAGCTCACTTACCCAAATAGCTTACCTTTCATCAACCATTGTTAGCCAAATTTGAGCCTATTTAATCCCTTTTGTTCTTAATGTTAGCACATCACTACCCATAAGCGAAAAATAATAAATGTCCTTAATTTGGATCTTTGATTAGCTTAGGCTAGTGAGGGTGTGTATCATTTCGGTATGGGAAACTTGGGACATTGGTTGAGATAAAAGTGTAATTTTTATTTTTGTTGAAAATATTGGGAATTGGGTACATATTCATGCACTATATGTAAAACCATATGCGTTGATACGTTTGTATATACTTTAGAAAAAAAATGATAAAGAAAAATAAAAAGAACATATATATATAAAAGAAAAAAATATATAGAAAAAAAAAGAAAAAGAAATAAAAGGGGACAAGAATGCCCCAAAGTAAAGTTCAATAAAAATCAATGCATATGGAATGTGAATTAAAAAGAATGCATGAGTATGTGAAGAGAAAAAAATGGGAATCATGGGTAGCTAGGTTTTGTATTAGAATTGTATAGGTTGTTATATGTGTTAGGTGAGAGCTTAGGTTAATCAAAGATGCAAATTTCAAGCTCACTTGAC
>NC_029793.2:40794504-40798867 GCF_000816755.2 Arachis ipaensis | reverse complement strand
TAAAAATATTGGGAATTGGGTACATATTCATGCACTATATGTAAAACCATATGCATTGATACGTTTGTATATACTTTAGAAAAAAAATGATAAAAAAAAAAATATATATATATATATATAAGAAAAAGAAAAAAGAGAAAAAGAAATAAAAAGGGGACAAAAATGCCCCAAAGTAAAGTTCAATAAAAATCAATGCATATGGAATATGAATTAAAGAAAAAAACATATATATATATATATATAAAAGAAAAAGAAAAAAGAGAAAAAGAAATAAAAAGGGGACAAAAATGCCCCAAAGTAAAGTTCAATAAAAATCAATGCATATAGAATATGAATTAAAGAGAATGCATGAGTATGTGAAAAAGTGGGAATCACGGGTAGCTAAGCTGTGCATTAGAATTATATAGGTTGTTATATATATTAGGTTAGAGCTTAGGCTAATCAAAGATACAAATTTCAGGCTCACTTGACCATATGCATCCCTACCTTTACCCTAGCCCCATTACAACCTATGAACAAGTCCTCATGATTAATGTATGCATGCATTGAATAATTGTTGATTGTTAGATGAAAAACAAATCTTAGAGAGCATGAGTAAAAGAGAATTGAGTGAATCGACCCTATACACTTGAGGAACTAGAGCGGATACACTTCCGGTGAGGGTTCGATGCTCAATTCCTTGTTCCCGGCTTTCATGAGTTTTTCTTCTTGCAAGTCTACTTGTACTTTATTTTGATATTCAAATTGGTAGGATTTATGAATCATCATATGATCTTAGCCCTACTTCTTCATACATACTCTTGGAGATTGATTTGCTTTCGACCAAGTAGGTAGAATCATTTTGCATTTAGTGCATTCATATAGATAGGTGCATATAGTTTATTTGCATTGATAAATGTTCGTACCATTTTCTTGTCCTTCTTTATTCTTAGCATGAGGACATGCTTGGTTTAGGTGTGGGGAGATTTGATAAACCCTAATTTTGTGGTTTATCTTGTGCTTAATTTGGCGGATTTTATCACTTTTTCTCACATTTATTCAATGAAATAGCATGGTTTTGTAATTCTCCCTTGATTCGTGCTTAAATGTGAAAGCATGCTTTTTAGGCCTTAAAATAGCTAAATTTAACTCACTTTAATTCCATTCGGTGCCTTGATATGTTTGTTGAGTGATTTCAGGTTCATAAGGCAAGTATTGGATGAAAGAAGTGAGGAGAAAAGCATGCAAAGTGGGAGAACTCATGAAGAAATGAAGGAACCATGAAGCTGTCAAGCCTGACCTCTTCGCACTCAATCGACCATAACATGAGCTACAAAGGTCCAAATGAGGCAGTTCCAGTTGCGTTGGAAATCTAACATCCGGGGCTTCAAAATGATATAAAATTAGCCATAGTTTCCTGACGTATAGGGGCGCGCACGCGCCATGTACGCGCGCGTGCCGATGGAGCACATGGGTCCACTAAAGAGAAATCGTGTCCAGCGATTTCTAGCTCATTTTGGCCCAATCCAACTCATTTCTGATGCTATTGAACCCAAGGATTGAGGGGAGAATGAACCAAGTAGTCATAGTTTATTTTTCATCATGTTTTAGACTAGAATTCTAGAGAGAGAGGCTCTCTCCTCTCTCTAGATTTAGGATAGAAATTAGGTTAATCTCTCTCAAATTTGCCTTTCAATTCTTGTTTTGATTTCAATTATCATTATAATTTAGTGTTCTATTGTCTTAATCTTCTTAGTTTCTCTTGTTAATTTCTTGTTTTGCTCTCTTTTATGTTGATGAACATTGTTGGATCTTAATTTTTCTTTAATGCAATTTTATGTTTCCATGCTCTTTTGTGTTGATCTTGATTGTTATTGTTAATTTCTTGTTTATGTTGGTTATGGATTCATTTAAATTCTTGCATTTTATGATGTTTACTTTTCTTGAATACTAGGTGTTTGATAAAATGTTTTCTCTAGTTTTTGAGTAGTTTTCTTTACTCTTGGCCTAGGCTAAGGGAATTGAGTGACCTTGAGTCATTGGGTCTCAATGATTTGGTGATTTGAGAACCTTTGGTGATCAATTTGATACTCATTGATACCAACCCACTACTAATCTAATTAGTAGATAGGTTGGAACTTATGGGTTGATGTGATCAAAGCCATTTGACATACTTCAAGTCTAGGAGTAGATATTACGTACTTAAGACTTGTGGAAGTAGACTTAATGAGCTTGGTTCCTCATAATTGTCAATATATGGTTTATTTTATTAGTTCTTATTATTTACTTTCTTGTCATTTACTTTCTTTCTAATTACCAAATCAAACCCCCCTTGCATTTTCATAGCCAATAATTGAGCACTTCATTGCAATTTCTCGTGAGATGACCCGGAGTCCAAATACTTCGGTTAATTTTCATTGGGGTTTGTACATGTGACAACTCAAATTTTTGATGTGGGAATTGTTTGTTGGTTGAGAACTATGCTTGCAACAAAAATTCATTCATTTGAGGAAATTCTATACCACGACAAATCTCATTCATCACTTCATGACTTCTTTTTGAACTACCTCTTTCATAGCTGGGTTGAGCCTTCTTTGGGTTTGAACTACAGGCTTTGATTCTTCTTCCAACAGAATTTTATGCATACAAATGACTGGGCTAATGCCTTTGATATCCTCAATTGTCCAACCCAAGGCTGTTTTGTGAGCTTTCAACACTTCAATCAACCTTGTTTTTTCTTCCATGTTCAAGGAGGAGTTTATGATTACTGGCAAGGCTTCTGCTTTCCCAAGAAACACATACTTGAGGTGAGGAGGAAGAGGCTTCAACTCCTATTTTGGCTTATCCTCTTTCTTGTCTTCAATGGATATTTCTACCACTTCCTCTTCTTGTTCCTTCTGGTGCTTGGTATGCGAAATTGTTACTCAGGTTGTGAATTATTGTTCGAAATTGATTCCCTGGCGATGGCACCAAAAACGGATGCACAGAACCATGGTCTAAACCATATCTTCACAACTTCGCATAACTAACCAGCAAGTGCACTGGGTCGTCCAAGTAATACCTTACGTGAGTAAGGGTCGAATCCCACGGAGATTGTTGGTATGAAGCAAGCTATGGTCATCTTGTAAATCTCAGTCAGGCGGATATAAAATAGTTATGTAGTTTTCGAAATTTAGTAATAAAAGAAGGATAGAAATACTTATGTAAATCATTGGTGAGAATTTCAAATAAGCGTATGGAGATGCATTCGTTCCTCTGAACCTTTGCTTTCCTGCTGTCTTCATCCAATCCGTCTTACTCCTTTCTATGGCTGGCTTTATGTAAGGATGCCACCAGTGCCAATGGCTACTTTCAATCCTCTCGGAAAAATGGTCTAAATGCTCTGTCACAGCACGGCTAATCGTCTGGAGGCATCACCCTTGTCATTGGTTGCATCCTATTCCTCTCTGTGAAAATGGTCTGATGCACTGTCACTGCATGGCTAATCATCTTGGAGGTTCTCGATCATACTGGAATAGGATTTACTATCCTTTTGCGTCTGTCACTACGCCCAGCACTCGCGAGTTTGGAGTTCGTCACAGTCATTCAATCCCAGAGTCCTACTCGGAATACCACAGACAGGGTTTAGACTTTCCGGACTCTCATGAATGCCGCCATCAATCTAGCTTATACCACGAAGATTCTGATTAAGAGATCTAAGAGATACTCATTCAATCTAATGTAGAACGGAAGTAGTTGTCAGGCACGCGTTCATAGGGAATGATGATGATTGTCACGTTCATCACATTCAGGTTGAAGTGCGAATGAATATCTTAGAAGCGAAATAAGATGAATTGAATATAAAATAGTAGTACTTTGCATTAATCTTTGAGGAACAGCAGAGCTCCACACCTTAATCTATAAAGTGCAGAAACTCTACCGTTGAAAATACATAAGTAATGATGGAGTTCATTGGTCTCGGCCCCAGAGGGGAACCGGAGTAACCAAGACTCTCTGAATACAATGATAAAAAGTTCTATTTATAATAAACTAGTCACTAGGGTTTACAGAAGTAAGTAATTGATGCATAAATCCACTTCTGGGGCCCACTTGGTGTGTGCTTGGGCTGAGCTTGAAGTCTACACGTGGAGAGGTCATTCTTGGAGTTGAACGCCAGTTTTTGTGCCATTTTGGGCGTTGAACTCCACTTTGCAACTTGTTTCTGGCGCTGGACGCCAGAATTGGGCAGAGAGCTGGCGTTGAACACCAGTTTGCGTCATCTAAACTCGGGCAAAGTATGGACTATTATATATTTCTGGAAAGCCCTGGATGTCGACTTTCCAACGCAATTGGAAGCGCGCCATTTTGAGTTTTATAGCTCCAGAAAATCCATTTTGAGTGCAGA
>NC_029793.2:40792002-40794382 GCF_000816755.2 Arachis ipaensis | reverse complement strand
ACTAATGAAAACATCCCTAAAAGTAACTAGATCTACTAAAAACATGCTAAAAACAATGCCAAAAAGCGTATAAATTATCCGCTCATCACAACACCAAACTTAAATTGTTGCTTGTCCCCAAGCAGCTGAAAATCAAATAGGATAAAAAGAAGAGAATATACTATAAATTCCAAACTATCAATGAAACATAGCTTCAATCATATGAGTGGGACTTATAGCTTTTTGCCTCTTGAATAGTTTTGGCATCTTACTTTATCCATTAAGGTTCAGAATGATTGGCATCTATAGGAACTCAGAGTTCAGATAGTGTTATTGATTCTCCTACTTCAGTATGATGATTCTTGAACACAGCTTCTTTATGAGTCTTGGCCGTGGCCCTAAGCACTTTGTTTTCCAGTATTACCACCGGATACATAAATGCCACAGACACATAATTGGGTGAACCTTTTCAGATTGTGACTCAGCTTTGCTAAAGTCTCCAATTAGAGGTGTCCAGGGTTCTTAAGCACACTCTTCTTTTGCTTTGGACCTTGACTTTAACCGCTCAGTCTCAAGTTTTCACTTGACCCCTTCACGCCACAAGCACATGGTTAGGGACAGCTTGGTTTAGCCGCTTAAACCAGGATTTTATTCCTTTAGGCCCTCCTATCCACTGATGCTCAAAGCCTTGGGATCCTTTTTATTTTCCCTTGCCTTTTGGTTTTAAGGGTTATTGCCTTTTTGCTCTTGCCTCTTGGTTTGAAGAGCTTTTGGCTTTTTCTGCTTGCTTTTTCTTTTTCTTTCTATTTTTTTTTCGCCTATTTTTTTCTGCAAGCTTTGTTCTTTGCTGCTTTTTCTTGCTTCAAGAATCATTTTTATGATTTTTCAGATTATTAAATAACATGTCTCTTTGTCATCATTCTTTCAAGAGCCAACATATTTAACATTCTTAAACAACAACTTCAAAAGATATATGCACTGTTCAAGCATACATTCAGAAAACAAGAAGCATTGTCACCACATCAATATAATTAAACTAAGTTCAAGGATAAATTCGAAACTCATGTACTTCTTGTTCTTTTGAATTAAAACAGTTTTCATTTAAGAGAGGTGATGGATTCATATTCACCACTTTAAGGTTCTTTGGATTTCATGTCGGATCTCCGGATACTCATTCTTCTTGAGCTTGAAAGGGACCTCGGGGATCACCTTCTTCTTGGCCACAACATCATAGAAGTGGTCTTGATGAGCTTTGGAGATGAACCTTTCCATCTCCCATGACTCGGAGGTGGAAGCTTTTGTCTTCCCTTTCCCTTTTTTAGAGGATTCTCCGGTCTTGGGTGCCATCAATGGTAATGGAAAAACAAAAGGCTTATGCTTTTACCACACCAAACTTAGAATTTTGCTCGCCCTCGAGCAAGAGAAGAAAGAATAGATGAAGAAGAAGAAGAAAATATGGAGAGGAGGGGGGAGGTGTGTTTCGGCCAAGAAGAGAAAAGAGGGTTGTGTTGTGTGAAAATGAGGAAGAATGGAGAGTTATATATAGGGAAGGGAGATTGATGTGATTGGTGAAGAGTTTTGGGGAAGAATGTTTATGGGATGGTGTGAAAGAGGGGTGAGAAGAAGTGAGTGGAGGTAGGTGGGGATCCTGTGGGGTCCACAGATCCTGAGGTGATCCTGTGGGGTCCACAGATCCTGAGGTGTTCAAGGATTTACAACCTTGCACCAAATTGGGCATGTAAAATTCCCTTGCACACAACTCTGGGCGTTCAGCGCCAGATTGGTGCTTGTTTTGGGCGTTGAACGCCCATTTGTTGCCCATTTCTGGCGTTGAACGCCAAAACCATGCTTGTTCTGGGCGTTCAGTGCCAGCTCTTCTCCAGGGTGCATTTCTGGCGTTCAAACGCCCAGATGCTGCCCATTTCTGGCGTTCAGCGCCTGAACCATGCTCTGTTCTGGCGTTGAATGCCCAAAACATGCTTCTTACTGGCGTTTAAACGCCAGTAACGTCTTCCTCCAGGGTGTGATTTTTCTTCTGCTGTTTTTGATTCTGTTTTCAATTTTTATATTTATTTTGTGACTCCACATGATCATGAACCTAATAAAACATGAAAAACAATGAAAATTAGATAAATAAACATTGGGTTACCTCCCAACAAGCGCTTCTTTAATGTCAATAGCTTGACAGTGGGCTCTCATGGAGCCTCACAGAGCCTTAGATAGATCAGAGACTAAGTTTGCTAGATTAGAAGTATTTTGTTCAGAGTTCTCTGTCAGTTGCTGAGTGGATGATAGAAAAGGTTTACTATTGTTAAACCTATATCTTCCACCATTACTAAAGCCTTGTTAAGGCTTTTGTTGATCCTTCCATGAGAGATTTGGATGATTTCTCCATGATGGA
>NC_029793.2:40791673-40791967 GCF_000816755.2 Arachis ipaensis | reverse complement strand
GCCTTCAACCTTTACTAACACGTCCTCTACTTGTCCATAAGCCTGTTTTCTTGAATTGTTTGCCATCTCTAGTGAGATTTTAGTGGCTTGCACCCCAAAGATTCCCAGTTTCTCTATTACAGAGAGGGGCATGAGGTTTATCCCTGACCCAAGGTCACACAGAGCCTTAAAAATCATGGTGCCTATGGTACAAGGTATTAAGAACTTTCCAGGATCCTGTTTCTTCTGAGGCAATGTTAGTTGATCCAGATCACTTAGTTCATTGGTGAACAAGGGAGGTTCATCTTTCCAAGT
>NC_029793.2:40762006-40791626 GCF_000816755.2 Arachis ipaensis | reverse complement strand
ATCAGAGAAACTAGCTGAGGTTTCAGCTCAAAATTGTTTGCTCCAATGGCAGGAATGGAGATGCTTCTTCCATGTAAATTGAAATTTGGTGCAGTAAAGTCACCAAGCATCCTCCTTGCATTATTGTTGTTGGGTTCGGCTGCCATCTCCTTTACTTGTTCGAAATTTTCAATAAGGTTATCTCTGGATTGTTGTAATTTAGCTTCTCTTAGTTTCCTCTTCAGAGTCCTTTCAGGTTCTGGATCAGCTTCAACAAGATTGCCTTTTTCCTTGTTCCTGCTCATAAGAAAGAGAAGAGAACAAGAAAAGAAGAGGAATCCTCTATGTCACAGTAAAGAGGTTCCTTATTGTTAGTAGAAGAAGAAAAGGAATAGAGGTGAAGAAGAATGAAGAATCCAAACACAAGGGTAAGGATATGAGCAGTGATGTGAGATGAAGAGAAGTGTTAGTAGATGAATAAATACTTAGAAGGAGATGAGGGAGAAGGATTTTCGAAAATAATTTTTGAAAAAGAGTTAGTAATTTTCGAAAATAATTTTTGAAAAGTGTTAGTAATTTTCGAAAATTAAAATAAAAAATTAGAATAATTAGTTAATTAAAAAGAAATTTTGAAAAAGGGGGAAGGGATTTTCGAAAATTAGAGAGAGAGAGTTAGTTAAGTAGTTTTGAAAAAGATAAGAAACAAACAAAAAGTTAGTTAGTTAGTTGAAACAAATTTTGAAAATATAAGAAGTTAGGAAGTTAGAAAAGATATTTTGAGATCAAATTTTTGAAAAAGATAAGATAAGAAGATATTTTTGAAAAGATATGATTGAAAGTAGTTTTTGAAAAAGATTTGATTTTTAAAATCACAATTAATGACTTAATTCACAAGAAATCACAAGATATGATTCTAGAACTTAAAGTTTGAATCTTTCTTAACAAGCAAGTAACAAACTTGAAATTTTTGAATCAAAATATTAATTGTTATTGTTATTTTCGAAAATTTGAAATAAGAAAAAGATTTTTAAAAAATATTTTTAAAATTTTCGAAAATAACTAAGAAAAATGAAAAAGATTCTTACCAAGAACAACTTGAAGATCATGAAGAACACTATGAATGCATGAATTTTCGAAAAATGCAAGATGAGTATGCAATTGACACCAAACTTATAACATGACACATGATTCAAACAAGAAACATGAAAAATATTTTTGATTTTTATGATTTTATGATTTTTTTTGTATTTTCTTTTAATATTTTTCGAAAATTATTTTGAAAAAGAAAAATAAGGATTCCCAAAATTTTTAATATGAATTCTAGGAATCTTATGCTCTTTAGTCTAAAGCTCCAATCAAAGGGTCACGCATGGCTTAATAGCCAGCCCAGCTCTAGCATGTAAATTACATCCATTGAGGTGATTAGTTGAAGACCAGTCCCAAAGCAGTTTGGGTATGGCTTTACAGCCAGATAGGATTCAACATGTTTCATGAAACACTAGAATTCATTCTTAAAAATTCTGAAGAAAAATATATTTTTGAAAACATTTTTTTTTCGAAAACATGTGAGAAATTTTTGAAAGATTTTTGAAAAATTTTTGAAAATAAAACAAAAAGAAAATTACCTAATCTGAGCAACAAAATGAACCGTCAGTTGTCCAAACTCGAACAATCCCCGGCAACGGCGCCAAAAACTTGGTATGCAAAATTGTTACTCAGGTTGTGAATTATTGTTCAAAATTGATTCCCTGGCGATGGCACCAAAAACGGATGCACAGAACCATGGTCTAAACATATCTTCACAACTTCGCATAACTAACCAGTAAGTGCACTGGGTCGTCCAAGTAATACCTTACGTGAGTAAGGGTCGAATCCCACGGAGATTGTTAGTATGAAGCAAGCTATGGTCACCTTGTAAATCT
This sequence comes from Arachis ipaensis, assembly GCF_000816755.2. NCBI lineage: Eukaryota > Viridiplantae > Streptophyta > Magnoliopsida > Fabales > Fabaceae > Arachis > Arachis ipaensis. The sequence continues at coordinate 40,789,725 of NC_029793.2, read as the reverse complement.
CAGTCAGGCGGATATAAAATAGTTATCTAGTTTTCAAAATTTAGTAATAAAAGAAGGATAGAAATACTTATGTAAATCATTGGTCAGAATTTCAGATAAGCGTATGGAGATGCATTCGTTCCTCTGAACCTCTGCTTTCTTGCTGTCTTCATCCAATCCGTCTTACTCCTTTCTATGGCTGGCTTTATGTAAGGATGCCACCGGTGCCAATGGCTACTTTCAATCCTCTCAGGAAAATGTGATGATTGTCACGTTCATCACATTTAGGTTGAAGTGCGAATGAATATCTTAGAAGCGAAATAAGATGAATTGAATAGAAAATAGTAGTACTTTGCATTAATCTTTGAGGAACAGCAGAGCTCCACACCTTAATCTATGGAGTGCAGAAACTCTACCGTTGAAAATACATAAGTAATGATGGAGTTCATTGGTCTCGGCCCCAGAGGGGAACCGGAGTAACCTAGACTCTCTGAATACAATGATAAAAAGTTCTATTTATAATAAACTAGTCACTAGGGTTTACAGAAGTAAGTAATTGATGCATAAATCTACTTCCGGGGCCCACTTGGTGTGTGCTTGGGCTGAGCTTGAAGTCTACACGTGGAGAGGTCATTCTTGGAGTTGAACGCCAGCTTTTGTGCCATTTTGGGCGTTGAACTCCACTTTGCAACTTGTTTCTGGCGCTGGACGCCAGAATTGGGCAGAGAGCTGGCGTTGAACGCCAATTTGCGTCGTCTAAACTCGGGCAAAGTATGTACTATTATATATTTCTGGAAAGCCCTGGATGTCTACTTTCCAACGCAATTGGAAGCGCGCCATTTTGAGTTCTGTAGCTCCAGAAAATCTATTTTGAGTGCAGGGAGGTCAGAATCCAACAGCATCAGCAGTCCTTCTTCAACCTCTGAATCTGATTTTTGCTCAAGTCCCTCAATTTCAGCTAGAAAATACCTGAAATCACAGAAAAACACAGAAACTCATAGTAAAGTCCAGAAATATGAATTTAACATAAAAACTAATGAAAACATCCCTAAAAGTAACTAGATCCTACTAAAAACATACTAAAAACAATGCCAAAAAGCGTATAAATTATCCACTCATCAGTGCTCTTGATAATTGGCTTCAAACATTTCTTCTACCATGCTTTCTATCATATCCACATTCATGTAGTTTTTTTGCTCAAAGGGATGTTGTATTGATTTGAAAACATTGATGACCATTTGCTCATTGTGCATCCTAAAGGTCATTTCTCCCTTTTCTACATCAATAGTAGCTCTTGCTGTAGATAGAAATGGTCTTCCCAAGATGATTGAGTTGTTTCCTTCCCCTTCTGTGTCTAAGATCACAAAGTCTGCAGGGAAGATAAACTCTCCAACCTTCACTAGTAGATTTTCCACAATTCTATTGGGTGTCTTGATTGATCTATCGGCCATCACTAGTGACATCCTAGTAGGTTTGATTTCTTCTATAGCAAGCTTTCTCATCATTGAGAGAGGCATCAAGTTGATACTGGTACCTAAATCACATAGAGCGTTCTCCAATGTCATCTTGCCTATGGTGCATGAAACCACAAAGCTCCCTGGATCTTTAAGCTTTGGTGGGATACCCCTTTGGATCACGGCACTACATTCTTCAGTGAGCATAATGGTCTCCTTCTCACGCCAGCTTCTCTTTTTGTTAATGAGCTCCTTCAAGAATTTTTCATATAGAGGCATCTGCTCTAATGCTTCAGCCAAGGGAATATTGATCTCCAATTTCTTGAAGAATTCAAGGAATTTGGGGAAGTGTTGATCCTTGGTTTCCTTGTTGAACCTTTGGAGGTATGGCAAGGGAGGTGTGAAAGTCTTCACTCCCTGTCGTTGTTCCTTGGTTGGTTCTTCTACTGCTTCCTTCTCTTTGAGCTTCTCTAAAGGTTGCTTGCTTGCTGTCACTTCTTTGTTGCTGGCTTCCTCTTTCTCTGTTGGTTTTTTGTTGTTTTCCATAGGTTTCTTGGTTGTCTCTTTGTTACTCACCAAGATCTTTCCACTCCTTAGTTGGATGGCTTTGCATTCCTCTTTAGGATTTAGAATGGTATCACTTGGGAGTGAGCTTGTTGGCCTTTCAATCACAATTTGCTTGGACAATTGTCCCATCTGCCTTTCTAGGTTCCTTATTGAGGCTTCCTGGTTCTTGCTTGTTATTTCTTGGTTCTTCAGCATCTTTTCTAACAGCATCTCCAAGTTGGGGATTCTTTGAGTGTCCTGTGATGGTTGTGGCTGGTTGTGAGATGGTAAAGGTTGATGGTAAGTGTTTTGGTTAGTGGTTTGATTATTGGGTGGATAGTAGCTGGAATTTGGGTGGTTGTTTTGGGATTTTCTATATGGATTGTGGTTTGTGTTTTGCTGGTTGTTGTTTTAGTTGTTTCTTGAGTTGTTTTGGTTTGAATTTCTTTGCCATAGTTGTTGGTTTTGAGTGTGGTTATCTCTCCATCTTAGGTTTGGATGGTTCTTCCAAGAAGGATTGTAGGTGTCACCATAAACCTCATTTTGGCTAGAGCCTTGGTTGTTCACATATTGAATCTGTTCTTGCTGCTGATCTTCTTGACTCTCTTCATTTTGCCCCATGTGGTTGATGGTTGGCTTGTGTTTACTGCTGCAACTTGGAGGCTATCAATTCTTTTAGCTATTTGCTCAAATTGTTGTTGGATTTGCTGCTACATTATCTTGTGTTGAGCTAGGATTGTGTCTACTCCTTCCAACTCTAGCACTCATTTCCTTTGTGATGGTTGGCGTTGTCTCTGATGGCCAAAGAAGTACTGATTGTTTGCCACCATATCAATGAGGTTTTGAGCTTCCTCTGCTGTCTTCATCAATTGTAAGGAGCCTCCTGCTGAATGATCTAGTGCTTCCTGTGCCTTCATAGTCAAACCTTCATAGAAGTTTTGAAGAATGTCCCATTTATTAAACATCTCAGGCGGACACTTTCTAATTAAGGCCTTGTACCTCTCCCATGCCTCATAGAGAGATTCAGCATCCATTTGTGTGAAGGTTTGCACCTCTGTCTTAAGCCTAATGACCCTTTGAAGGGGGTAGAACTTGGCCAAAAATTTATTCACTAAATCCTCCCAGCTAGTGATGCTTCCTTGTGGAAATGTTTCAAGCCATTGAGTAGCTTTGTCCCTCAATGAGAATGGAAACAGCAGCAATTTATATGTCTCTGGATGCACACCGTTGGATTTGACAGTATCACAAATCCTCAGAAAAGTGGATAAGTGTTGGTTTGGATCTTCAAGTGGCCCTCCCCCATAGGAGCAGTTGTTTTGTACCAAAGTGATGAGTTGTGGCTTCAATTCAAAGTTATTTGCATTTACATTTGGGGTAAGGATGCTACTCCCATAATGTCTAGGATTTGCAAATGTATAAGAAGCCAATACTCTCCTTGGTGGTTGACCATTGTTGTTGGCCACTCCTGCTGGTAGATTTGTTGGATTTGTTGAGTGTTTCTCCATCTCTTGAAATTCTTCCTCTGAATCCTCTTCTCCAACAATACCTTTCCCTCTTTCTTCTCTTCTTTACCTTCGAAGAGTTCTTTCGTCAGTTTCACAGAATGTACGGATCCCTCTCCTTGCTTCTGTCATAAAACCACAACAACAAGAAACACAAGAGCACTCTGTAGCTTGAGTGCAGTGAGAGTTAATAGAGACAAAGTCTCAAATAGTTAGTGTGCTAGTTAAAAACAAAGAAAATAACCAAAAATAAAGAAAAAGTGCTTAATCTAGACCACCACCTTACTTAATCATTGTCAATCTAATCAATCCCCGGCAACGGCGTCAAAAACTTGATGTGTGGAAAACGATCAAACACAAAACTCACCGGCAAGTGGACCGGGTCGCATCAAGTAATAATAACTCACATGAGTGAGGTCGATCCCACAGGGATTGAAGGATTGAGCAATTTTAGTTAGGTAGTTGATTTACTCAAGCAAACAAGTGTTGAGTTGAGTGATTTGTGTTCAACAGAAACTAAATTGTATGAAATTTAAAGGGAGAGGGGTAATTGACAGCAAATTAAAGAGCAAAAGAAGTAAAAGAGATGAATTTTAAAGTGCAAGTAATGTAAATTGCAGAAACTTAGATTACAAGAAATGTAAATAACTGAAGCTTAAAGTACAAGAAATGTAAATTGCTTGAATTATAAAAGGATTTGGGAGCTGGGATTGTAGAAATTAAATAAAAAATAAATAAATGACAATCAGCAGAGAAGTAGAAGATGAATTGAGATGTAGCAGATCTAAACAAGAGAAGAAGAATTACTTGAGAAACCAAACAGAAAGTAAAATGTAGCTTAATTACAATAGCTAAAGGAAAGTTGAAGATCTCAGGGGTGGAGGAGACTAGAAAACAAGTCTAGATCTCAAGTCCTTCCTTGATCCAACAAGAGAATAATTGCAGAGAAGTAAAAGACAGATTGCAGAAGAAGTAAAGATGAAAACTAGTAGAGAAACTTAGATCCAAATCACAATTCCTTGAATTATGCAGAAAAATAAACAGAAAGAGGTCTCAAGGTGAGATTGAAACAGAATTTCTTCAATTCTCCACCCAAGATCCAAAAACAAAGAGTAAAGAGTGCAGAAGTAAGAATAAGGAAGAAGAGAGATCAATTCTCCTTCCCAATTCCCCAAAAAATAAGTTCAGAGATCCAAAGTAAAATTCCCAAGAAAGTAAAAATGAACAATTCTAAAAGAAGGTAAAAGTCCTCTCTAAATCAAACTAGCTTCTATTTATACACTTCCTATTTTTGGATTTTAAAATTTGGAGTGGGCTTTTTAATTTGGTAAAGAGTTGAATTTAAATGGAATTTTAATTAAATTTTGGCCCATGGGTGATTTCTCCCAGGGCAAAGCTCAGTTCATGGGGAGAGCACAGCATTGGTGCTCATTTCCTTGCCCCTTTGTAACGTGACAAGCTTGGTGGACAGCATCAGGGGGCGCTCAGTTGGTGGGGAGAGCGCAGCATCATGCTGCTTGTGGTGTGTCTTGTTGGGCGCTCCAAGCTTCGGTCCGTGTCACACATTGCGCACCAAGCTTCCCTGGCCGTGTCAATGTTGCGCTCAGCTCTCCTTGAGAGCGCAGCATCCATGCTTCAAGGGTGAGGCTCTAGGTTCGAATCCTTGGGGAAGCATTGCTGGCCAATTTCTTTGCAAGGAGCGCTTCTCTCCTTCCCTTAACACATGAGTTCGAACCTTGTGGAAACCATTTCAGCCAATTTTGGCTCATTTCCTTGCAAGGGGTAGCGCTCCATTCTTCCCTAGGCACATGGGTTCGAACCTTATGGAAAGCATTGGCAAGCTTTTCTCTTTGAATTTATTTTGGAGGATGCCCGATAATGCTCTTGGCATGAACTGAGCATTGTGCTTCTTCCCTTGCTTCCTTGGTTCATTATAGTGCTCAGTTCACAAGGAGAGCGTAGCATCCAAGCCTTGCTTCCTTGGTTCATTATAATGCTCCTTTGGAGAGCATTGAGCTCTTGGAGAGAGCGCTGTGGCTTTCCTCCTTCAATGTGCCACGCTTTCTTATTTCTTTTGCCACACCTTTCTCTTCCTTGGGCCACGCTTCTTAGGCCACGTTTTCTTGTTTTCTTTTTTTCTTCACCTACAAGTAATCAAAATAACCAATCAAAGTATCACCAAATTCACAAGGTTTAAAATTCATTCAAAAACTAATTAATTTTAGCTTAAACCTCATGATTTTGTGTCAATTAAAGGATGGTTGATTGATTCAATAAAACCATGCAATTCCACTCCAAATTACTTACTTACAATGCAAGAAAGTGCATAAAACCTAATGAACAAATGAGAAATGCTTGCAAAGCTAGCATATGATGACTCGTCATCAACCTCAATATGTATTAATTAAGAAAATCAATCCTAACATGGAGTTCATAAACCAAATTGAAAAGATAAATAACAATTAAAGTAAGAGAATAAATAAAAGTAGAAAATAAATTAAAGGAACATTGAACCTGGAATGAAGAGAAGTAGCCTAATCATAATAGAAATCCTAAATCCTAATCCTAAATCCTAAGAGAGATGAGAGAGCCTCTCTCTCTCTTAAAACTACATCTAAAACCTAAAATTATGTGAATGAAAGTTATTTGAGTTGTGTGAATGAATGGATCGATTTTTCCACTTTATAGCCTCTAATCTGTGTTTTCTGGGTAGAAAACTGGGTCAAAAATAGTCCAGAAATCACCCTCAGCGATTTCTGGTACATACAGGTCGTTGCAAAGTCACGCGGAAGCATCGTCCATGCGTTAGCGTAAATTGGGTTTTTGCCAGGTCATGCGTCTGCGTGATCCACGCGTTTTCATCATCTGGCTTTAGAGCAGCTATAGCAAATTATATATCGTTGTGAAACCCTGGACGTTAGCTTTCCAACGCAACTAAAACCACATCATTTGGACCTCTGTAGCTCAAGTTATGACCGTTTAAGTGCGAAGAGGTCAGGCTGGACAGCTTAGCAATTTCTTCAACTTCTTGTATTCCTTCCACTTTTGCATGCTTCCTTTCCATCCTCTAAGCCATTCCTACCCTATAATCTCTAAAAATACTTAACACACATATCAAGGCATCAAATGGTAAAGAGGAATTAATTTTTGGTAATTTAAAGGTTTGGGAAGCAAGTTTTCAATCATAGAACAAAACTAGGAAGGAAAATATAAAACCATGCAATTTATATGAATAAGTGAGTAAAGATTAATGAAAACCACTCAAATTAGCACAAGATAAACCATAAAATAGTGGTTTATCAATCTCCCACACTTAAACATTAGCATGTCCTCATGCTAAGCTCAAGAGAAGCTATAAGAGAGTGAAGGGGAATGGTAAAATGTATAAAATGCAACCTATCTGTATGAATGCAGCTAAATGCAAAATGCTTTTACCTACTTGGTGAAAAGTAAATAAATCTTTAAAGAACAAATATGAGCTGAATTTTCCTAATTCAAATCACAAAATAAAGTACAAGTAAACTTGTAAAAGAAAATAGCTCGTGAAAAGCCGGGAACAAAGAATCGAGCATCGAACCCTCACCGGAAGTGTATACACTCTAATCACTCAAGTGTTTAAGGTTCGACTCTCTCAATTCTCTAATAATCTTGCTTTCTAAGGCTTGCTCTTCTTCTACTAATCTACACAAATTTAATGCACAAATACACATATCAAGAGGTCTGTTAAGGGTTGTAATGGGGTTAGGGTCAAGGTAGGATTGTATTTGGCCAAGTGGACTAAAATTCGAATCCTTAATTAACTTAAACTTTCCACCTAACTTAGGACAATCCATGTAATCATAATATAGCATCTAACTATCCATTAACCATGTTTTCCACATATTCATGCATCCTAATTTTAAGTACAGTACATATGCATTGCTTTCACTTACTTTGGGGCATTTTGTCCCCTTTTATTATTTGCTCTTTTTCTTTTCTTTTTCTCCTTTATTTTTCTTTTTTTTTCATAATTTTTCTTTCGTTTTGCTTTTCTCAAGGCATATGATTAAGGTATTGAATGCATGAACATATTCTTAACATTCTTTCACATTTTCATAAAGATATACAACATCCAATTCTTAAACCAAACATTTCCAAACCCACTTTTTCCCGTACTTAATTCATGAGCACTCTCACTAGTCTAAGCTAACCAAGGATTCAAATTTAAGGACATTATTGTTTTTCACTTAGAGTTAGTGATGAGCTAAAGTAAAGAACAAAGGGGTATAATAGGCTCAAAACTGGTTTGCAAGGGATAATGAAAGGTAAGGCCATATGGGTATGTAAGCTCAGTGAAACAAAGGCCTCAATCATATAAGTGCATGCATACATCAAACAATGGAAATATATAATTAAGCAAGACAAAAATCACAATTTTAGAGAGAAAAAAACACACCAAAAGTAAAATATTGGTTGATAAAGTGCAACCAATCAATTAGGCTCAAAATCTCACTAGGTTGTGTGTTCAAGCTCTAAACCATGTTCCAGTATAATATTTCTTCAGACAAGTTTATCAAAAATTTTAAATCAAATTAGTGAAATGTTATAAAAAGTTTCTTGAAAAAGAAAATATTACTTTAACCAAGTGTTGGTAAAATATGCACAAAATCAAACAAATATGCAATCAAACATGCAAATACAACAATAAACAAACAAAGAAAATAAAACATTGGTGTTTGAAAAGGAAATGACTAACCCACGGAGATAGGTATCGACCTCCCCACACTTAAAGATTGCACCGTCCTCGGTGTATGTAGAGATGTATAAGTGGACAGGTTGCTCCAACTAACGCTTTTCTCTAAGGATTGTGCAGATGGACTTGTCTGTCTCTCCATTTATAAGCTTTCCCTTTTCCTTCTTTGGTGGCCATCCTGAAAGAAGAGGAAAAGAAGAAAAGTAACCCAGAAATAAAGATAAGAAAATAAATAAAGTATGGGTGGGTTAATGCCAAATAATAAGGGTTTCAATTACATGGTAGCTACAATATGCAAGTGAGAAAACAATAGAAGCACATGGCATACCAGTGGTGCAAAATTTGCAACAATGGGGGAGAGAGATTTGGTAATGAAAGATAGTGTAAGTACATAGCAATGCAAATAGAATACAAGTATCATAAAAGATTAACATTGACTTATGAATAATAATACCCAATCAGAATAAAATAAGTCATGAAGCACCAAAATAATACCAGAAAAGATACAACAGTTGAAAAGAAAATTTAACACCAATGGAAAAATAATAAATTTAGAAAAGAAAATAAAAATATGCACAAAATTAAAATGCAATGAATGAAAGTATGCAAATAGATTAAGTAAAATAGAATGGAAAAGAATAAGGATGAGAAGTTAAAGGAATGAAGAAGAAGAAGAAAGTAAGAAAGAAGGAAGAAAGAATAAGAAAAGATAGAAGAAAGAAGAAAGAATGATAATAGAAAGATAAGTAGGATTAGAGAAGAAAATATAGGAATTCTGGCGCTGATCTGGATAATCTGTGCGTCGCATGCGACGCGGACGCTTGGAGCACGCGATCGCGTGGTGTGTGATAAATTCAGGTGACGCAGATGCGTGGGTCACGCGATCGCGTGACCTGATTTGTGCTATTGGCGCGAGTGCAACCTCGCGTACGCACAACTCTCTATTTTATACGCATTTTTCCAAAAATCTAGGTGACGCGTGCGCGTGGGTGATGCGATCGCGTGAATGGCCATATTTTGAAAACGACGAGGACGCGTGGGGCACACGTTCGCGTGATAGGCTTGTGCTTCTAGCATCATTCCAGCCCAGCTCCATCATAACTCTCTGCCATACACCTCTTTACGTCGATTTTGTGAGGCCACGCGTTTACGTGGGTGACGTGGTCGCGTGTGAGGCTCTTTTTTAGAATGATACAGACGCGTCATTGATGCGGTTGTGTGGGCATGCTTGTGCCTAAGGCACGCCTCCAGCCACGCTCTCGCGTGACTCTCTGCTTCCTTTCTTCTCGTGTCCAAGGCACATATGACGCAGACGCGTCGCGAGCATTTTTTTTAATGCAGTATGCAGAATGCAGATGATTATGTAGAAATTATGAATGAACACGAATGAAAATAAAATAAAATAAAACTAAGAACAAAAAGGAAAGAATATACCATGGTGGGTTGTCTCCCACCTAGCACTTTTGGTTTAAGTCCTTAAGTTGGACGTTTGGTGAGTTCCCTGTTATGGTGGCTTGTGTTTGAACTCATCCAGGAATCTCCACCAATGTTTGTAATTCCAATGGCCTCCGGGATCCCAAACTAGGCGTAGAAAGCCTTCAAGCAAGTTAAAGCACGTGACAAGGCCCCAAGAGTGTTGATTGCTAGACTGAATTCTGGGGTCCCAAACCTTGCTTTTGCACCCGTCTTCTTGTTGACCATCTTTGTTCCAACCGGGTGGTAAGTAATCCAGATTCTCACTGTAATACCCAAACAACTTTCTAGACCCATTCAATTGAGAGTTATACCAACCTTTGTACTTCAATTTGGAGCATGCAACCATATTGAACCTTGCATGACAATTCCTATTACTAACCATCTCCCGCTTGCTCATATAGCCATAAAGAGCTCTAAGTTGTCCATCCATCTCAAGCAAAGCATATTCAAGTGGGCTAATTAAGCTTAGAGATGAAAGATTTACCCACTTGAATGAAGGAATGGATGGTGATGGCTTTGGGGGAGAGGTCTCCAACAACTTTGGCAAGGTGATTTCCAACTCCATTCCCTTGAGCTCTTCCTTGACAACTTCCAACTCCTTGCAAGCATCTTCAATTTCAACCTCTTCCTCTTGGTAGCTTTCTTCCAATTCGATCTCTTCTTGATTGTTTACCAAGGGCATGTGAGGTTGTGCTTCTTCTTCTTTAATCTCCATGTCAAGTCCAATGGGAGAGGTTTCAAATATAGATAAGAATTCATCAATGATTGAATCCATCTCTTGATCATCCCCTTCAAAGTCTTCAACCATGATATGTCTTAGAGGTTGTACACCCTCTTCAACATCAATTTCAAACATCTTGGAAGGAGGCTCTAGGACTTGACTTTCCCATGGAGGTTCAGCATTTCCTAAGTCTTCAACCGCTTCTTCCTCTTCAATAATTACGGCTTCCTCCAGTTGTTCTAGTACAAAATCAAACTCCTCCTTGATGTCTTCCACTTCATGACAATTTTACTCAAGGGTGGTGGTGCATGGATGTTCTTCCATAAAGGGTGGTGGTGCACTAGAGCTTGAGGGCTGAGTATTCGAGGTGGAGGATTGGTCCATGCGGGATATAAGTGCTTGAAGAGTAGAGGTGAGACTAGTGATAGAGGTAAGTGTAGTATGAAGCTCTGTTTGCCCTTGGTGAATGACACTAAGGGTGTTGTTATCCAGTGGAGGTTGGGGTGGATATGGGTTAGGGTCATATGGAGGTGAATGGTGTAAAGGAGCTTGTGAGTATGGTGGTTCAAAGGTGTGTTGGGGAGGTGGTTCATAAGCATATGATGGCGCTTATTGGTAACTACAAGGGGGTCCACGATATCTATCATCTTAGTATGCACCTCGAAATGGCTCCTGACCAAAGTAATTTGGTGGATGTTGGTTGTCACGAAGGGGTCCACCATATCTAATGTCTGGGCATGCATTGTAGGATGATCGTTGTCCATGGTATCTTGGAAGGTGTTGTTGCCGAGAGGATTGATCAGATCCTCGTGGCTCCTTCCAACTTTGATTGTCCCGACCTTGATGTATGTTCATGTTATAGCTTCCATTCCTTCCAACAACATTAGAACCAAACTTGAAACCAGAGGTGTGAGAATTCATAGTAGCAAAAGAAAATAAAAACAAAAACTAATAAAAAAAATTAATGAAAATAAACTCCTAAAACTAGAAACACTGACAACAATATAAGATAAAGATTTAAAAAAGGTTTAAATTTCGAAAAGGTTTGATTTTTAAAATTTTAAATTTAAATTTTCAAATTTGAATTTTGAATTTTGGAATTTAAATATTGAAATTTGAAATTTTATTTTGAAATAAGATAAGATAAGATTTTGAAAAAGATATGATTTTTGAAAAAGATTTGAATTTTGAAATTTAAAACTAAGATAAGATAAGATAAAAATTTTAAAATAAAAATCTGAATTTTTTTTTAATTTTCAAAAAACCCAATTAAAATAAAGAGAAAATATATTTTTGAATTTAATGAGGAAAGAGAAAAATAATAAAATGACACCAAACTTAAAATTTTTAGATCAAGATGAAGAAAACAACCAAGAATAACTTGAAGGTCAAGATGAACACGAAGAACAACTTGAAAATCAAGAAAGAATAAGGAACATTATTTTCGAAAATTTTAATAACTAAATAAAAACAAATAACCTCTTAATTTACGAAAAAGTAAAAATAAAAACAAAAATAAAAACAAATAAACAAGCAAAAAGCAAATATTTACAATAACCAATAATAAGGCACACGTTTGCAATTTCCCGGTAACGGCGCCATTTTGACGATCGAATTCTTGCTAGTAAAGAATTCTATAAAAATAATCGCGTTGTAAGTATAGTTTCTAAACCAACAGAGAATCATTTCGTACAAAAATTTGGTTGTCACAAGTAATAAAACCCAATAAAATTTATAACCGAAGTATTCAAACCTCGGGTCGTCTTCTCAAGGAATTGCAGGGAAGTATGATTTATTATTGGTTATGGAAATTGTATATTTTTTGGTTTTTGAAATAAGGAACAAGTAATTTAAATGGCAAGAAAAATAAATTAATAATTAGAGTAAAAGACATATCGGTCCCTGACCTTTTTAAAATTGAACATTTTCGTCCCTTAGGATTTGAAAATACTTTTAAGCCCCTCACCTTGTAAAATCTAGGACAATTGAACCCCTCCGTTGATTTGGGTTGAAAAACGTCACCGGAGAAGGCTGATGTGGCTGGGGGGAGTGTGAGCTGTCCGTTTAGGTTGCTGAGCTGGAGGGGATACTAAAAATCGAAGGACAGATCGATCCCTCACCCACAAAACGACGTCGTCCCCTTCCCTGAGCCCTATTTGATCGAAAACCTTGGAGGAAGACATGGGTGTTGATGCTGCGATCATCCATGATGAGTGAAGGGAGCTCTTCATGCACAAGACCTGGAGGGGGATCTTCATGCGCTGTGCCAGGAGGATGTGAGCGAGTTGCGATTGCGCCCAAGTGCTACTGCTGCGTCTACGCCATTATGTACAAGTCAAGAACGACTAGTAACCCTAATAGAGTTTTTCTTGAGTGTCCATTATTCAAGGTAAGTGAGCGATTTTTACAATAGTTGGGTTATAGTGTGCTGGGTGTTAATGGGTGATTCACTGAAATTTTGTTCCAGGCTAAAGAACCGTTCTGCCAGTACTTTATCTGGCTGGATGAACATTTGAAAAAAATTAGGGCCGTCGAGTTTGAAGCCTTGGGTGCGGTGGATGAAGCTGAGAGAGTAGCCGTTGAAGAACAGCTGCTTCAAAATCAGGATATTGAGAAAAAAATAGAAGAGTTGGAGAGGAAGCTGTTGTCTATTGAAAGCAAAAAAAAAAATTGAGTTTGTGGCATATAATTGTGATTTGTGTAGTAGTTGTTGTTGCTGTATGTATGTTGAAGGGGTAAAGATGATTGATGTACATGGAATTGGTTGTAATGGAACTTGCCATTGCTGGCTTTTGAATGAAAAGTGTATTAGTGGCTTTTGAATCCATTTTTGTTTTGTATTTAGAACATTCAAACATCATTCCAAGCATTATACAAGATAGTAATTCTGGATAGATTTAAAGCAAAACGTTAGAATGACAATATATCTGATTTAATCCAAAACATAGCTAAACAGCATGAGTTAACTCCAAAATATGATAATTTCTGGTTGGCATGTAAACAAGTTTGCCAAGATTACTCTGCTAATAAGCATTGTCTAATGTCATGCTAATAACTAGCCAAAAAAAAACACATAAATCATGCTGCTCTGTTCACTTCTTATGAGGCTTAAGAATTCTCTTTGTGGCACTGGTAGCTGCTTTCAAGGTCTCCTTCGAGGGTCCCCTGCTAGTGTATCTGCTTTGAGTTTGATGTGTGTGTGGTGTTGGATTTGGTGGTGGATTTGCACTTGTTGGGGGTCAAACAATTGATTGCTTGGGTCTAAAAGTATGTGCAGCAGCATTGGAGTCTGGTTGGTCCATTCTTGGCAGCTGGGATGGAGGTCTGAATGGAGTCTGTGCTGGAGCTGAAGGTTGGGCCATAAATGGTGCAGGAACTGGTGCAAACCCAGCTGCCTCCCCAGTACTAGGTTCAGTCATTTTTTCACCCTGTGATTGATTTTGATCCTATGTAAGAAAGAGATAGCAATGTAACCAAATAGGGTAATTAGTGCTTAACCAGTATCAATTTTGTATTAGTGACTAATAATAAGAAGCATAAAATGGTCCTAAAGCATTTTTGGTGCCGGCTTACCTCTTGTTGAGGGGCTAATTGTGAAAGGGGAAGCAGCACCAGAGCTTGTGAGTTGTCAACTGTCTTCTTGGATTTTTTCTTCTTTGGTTTCCAGTTGGGGTTGCTTGGAGCTCCTTTACAAGTTTTGTAATTATGCCCTTTCTCGTTGCACTTGCTACATGTAACCTGGAAGCTTCTTTTCAGCTTTTCTCCTTGAATATGAGCCTCAGCAGGGTCCTTGTTGCGGTTGTGCACCTTTGGCCTCCCAATAGGCCGTTTGATAGGTGGCGGGGAAGGCCTCAGCTGCTCAGTTGCAGTCCAGAATTCTTCACTAGGAACGGACTTGATGCAATGTGCATATGTCTTGTGAATGGACTCCATACACAACCATGGATGCACATAATCCTCAACCTGGTCATGCCTCTTTCTGATAGCAGCAATAGCATGTATGCACGGCATGCCTGCATAATCAGTAAAAGTTACATGTAAACCAGCATAATTTTACATAAGACAAAAACATATTAGTTGGGCTTAAACTCTTTACCAGTCAATTGCCATGTGTTGCATGAACAGGTGTGTTTGATTAGATCCACATCTACTTTCGTCTTCTTTCTGGTTACCTCAAACCTTTTTCTTTCATTGTCCCCCACCCACTCAGCTATCCACCTACTGCTTAGTTTTATCTTCATCTGCAACCTTTTCTCCTGAACTGGTGCTAGCTTACCACTATGGTGTTCTAACAATCTAATGTGCTTGGTCATCCTTCTCATTAAGTAGCACCTAATCTCCTCACACATTGTCAAAACAGGTTTAACTCTGTATTTTACTACCTTTGCATTGAACACTTCACACATATTATTAGTCAGGTTATCCATCTTGGGTCCATGACTAAAATAGGCTTTAACCTCTGCAGGTAACTCTCACCCTTTTCTTATCATTTTTTATCCACAACAATTCTCTCCCCTCAGCTATGAATATATCTTTGACAACCTCTTTGAAGCCATCTATGGTTGCAAAATTGGTACCCACCTCAAATCTCCCCTCTCCAAATCCATACTCTTCATTAAACACTGGAAATTCATGCTTGTCTCCCTCATCCTCTGAGGATACTGGTGTGTGAAGGTCCTCAGATGCATACTCATAAACCGGGTCATCATCATCTGAATCCTCCTCATTCACATAGAGCCCTATTGGAGGCCTGTCATTGGGCTACACAGATGGGACATCTTCTTCAGCATGCACAGCAGCACCAGTTCTTTGGGGCTTGACATTAGGCACACTTCCTTTGGGCTTGGTTGTAGGCCTGGTTCTTTTGGGCTTCGCACTAGGCCCAGTTCCTTTGGGCTTGGCAGCTGGCCTGGTACCTTTGCCACTAGGCACACCTGCAGTCTTTCTCCCAGCACCTCTCTTGTTCCCACTTGACTCTGCCCCTAGCCCTTCCTTGACAGTGACCCTTCTTTTTGGCAGCACTTTCTCCTTTCCTTTTAGAGTGCTTCTTTTCTTCATAACATCATTCTCCTCATAACAGCTAGAGGAGTCATCATCAGAACCAGTTTCAGTGCCATTCGGAGGAGGTTTATACAACTCATCCTCCCCACTACCATTCCCATCCCCTGCTGTCGATGGTGATGACTGAAGATCCCGCATGATACTGTCCACATCAACTGCATCATCAAATTCTTCCGGCCCCTGTTCTACAACAGCATCTTCTTCCACAATCTATGGCTCATCAACAAGGTGATCGAAGTAAATATAGAACTCATTGCTAGTTGAATTCCTCAGCTTGTTCTCTCGCATTTCATTGATTTCTGCATCCCCTCTCAGAATGTGCAGTCCAGACTCAAGATCATTACTGGTTGGGCCATACCAATACACTGCCCTGTATGTTGCATAGCCTAGACCCTTGAATAGTGTAACCAAATCCCCAAAATTCACAAAGTCCAAATCCATCTCTGGAAAATTTTCAACCTTCCCACCAATATACTCAATAGTGCCACTGGGTCCTCTACCAAAATGACCTCCATGGTGAAAAATAGGTACAGCATATATATCAACCATCTGCATTATGCACATATATAGCAATCACACATTAAACCCTAGATCAGGTGCCTGAGAATTTGAAATCAGTTAAATCCCTATAGAATTTTTTCCAGTCTTTTCCCCGAAACAGAGCATGCGATCATGACTAACCCCAATCGCATGCATTATATTCTACCAAATACTTAAACAAGAACGAACAGTGTATTCGACTAATACACTTACCTCTGTAGCAGAAGGCAGCTTCTTGCCAGACGAAGCCTGTCAAACCCTTCGCCACTCGCAACGTCCACTGAGCACACAACACCTTCTCAACGAGTTGAAGATGTTCTTTTTTTTTTTGGAGGGAGAAAGAAACTGTTTGTCTTCTGGTAGGGTTTTCAGTAATTACAGGCGTGGCTTCTGGGTGTTATGGGAATAACATTATGTGAAATGGGCTCAGGAAAGGGGACAACGTCGTTTTGTGGGTGAGGGATCGATCTGTCCTTCGATTTTTAGTATCCCCTCCAGCTCAGCAACCTAAACGGACAGTTCACAGTCCCCCCAGCCACATCAGCCTTCTCCGGTGACGTTTTTCAACCTAAATCAACGGAGGAATTCAATTGTCCCAGATTTTACAAGGTGAGGGGCTTAAAAGTATTTTCAAATCCTAAGGGAAGAAAATGTCCAATTTTAAAAAGGTCAGGGACCGATATGTCTTTTACTCTAATAATTATAAAGAATCTCTTGACAAGGTATGAGAACTGGAAATCCTATCCTAGTTATCCTTATCAGGTGTGATGAGAATTGTTTATTGCTCCCACTTAGTTAACCCTTACTAAATAAAGGAAAGTCAAGTGGACTAATCAATCTAATTCCTCAAGTCCTAGTCAACTTCTGTGAAAAGACTAGTTTTAGAAGGATCCAAATTAATCAACAAATTCCAATTTTCAATCAACAGCTGAGTTTGATAACTCAGGTGTCACCAATTACTCAACCAAGGCTAAAAGGGAAGAAAACCTAGTTGAATAAAAATAATTTGGATTAATTAGAAGCATCAACAACATAAATTAAAGAAAGCAATCATAAATATGAAATACCTCAATATGTATTAATTAAGAAAATCAATCCTAACATGGAGTTCATAAGCCAAATTGAAAAGATAAATAACAATTAAAGTAATAGAATAAATAAAAGTAGAAAATAAATTAAAGGAATATTGAACCTGGAATGAAGAGAAGTATCCTAATCATAATAGAAATCCTAAATCCTAATCCTAATCCTAATCCTAATCCTAAATCCTAAGAGAGAGGAGAGAGCCTCTCTCTCTAAAAACTACATCTAAATCCTAAAATTATGTGAATGAAAGTTGTTTGAGTTGTGTGAATGAATAGATCGATTCCCCCACTTTATAGCCTCTAATCTATGTTTTTTGGGCCAAAACCTGGGTCAAAAACAGCCCAGAAAATGCCCCCAATAATTTCTGGTATGTACAGGTAGCTACAAAGTCACGCGGAAGCGTCGTCCACGCGTTAGCGTGGATTGGATTTTTGCCAGGTCATGTATCCGCGTGATCCACGCGTTCGTATCACCTGGCTTCAGGGAAGATATGGCAAATTATATATCGTTGTGAAGCCCTAAACGTTAGCTTTCCAACGCAACTGAAACTGTATCATTTGGACCTCTGTAGCTCATGTTATGACAGTTTGAGTGCGAAGAGGTCAGGCTGGACAGCTTAGCAATTTCTTCAACTTCTTGTATTCCTTCCACTTTTGCATGCTTCCTTTCCATCCTCTAAGCCATTCCTACCCTATAATCTCTGAAAATACTTAACACACATATCAAGGCATCGAATGGTAAATGAGAATTAATTTTTGGTAATTTAAAGGTTTAGGAAGCAAGTTTTCAATTATAGAACAAAACTAGGAAGGAAAATATGAAACCATGAAATTTATATGAATAAGTGAGTAAAGAGTTGATGAAAACCACTCAAATTAGCACAAGATAAACCATAAAATAGTACTTTATCAGCAAGCTCAAAAACTCATACATGATGCAAAGTACTAGTTGTGGGATGAACCATACCTCTTCAAAAGGTGCTCGGACGGTATAATCCGCCGGTGTGTGTCTAAAGAGGAAGGACAGTAAATCCTATGGCACTGCCATGGCTCAGAATATGGAGGATATTTTGGAGGTGAGTGAACAGCCACCAAGGTTCTCCAGAGTGGCTTTTATTGGCCAACACTCTTTAAAGACGCCCGAGAGTTTGTTCATAACTATGATAACTGCCAAAAGGCTGGCAATCTCCCTCATAGTCACGACATGCCTCAGCAAGATCCTAGAGATTGAACTATTTGATGTATGGGGAATAGATTTTATGCGACCTTTCCCACCTTCATTCTCTAACACTTACATCCTTGTGGCATTGGACTATGTGTCTAAGTGGGTTGAGGCAGTCGCATCACCCATCAATGATGCCAGAATAGTGATAAAGTTCCTCTGAAAACATATCTTCAGCAGGTTCGGTGTCCCATGGACATTGATTAGTGATGGAGGCAGTCATTTCTGTAATAGACAGCTTGATTCTATTTTGCGCCGTTATGGTGTTCGTCATAGAGTGGCAACTCCATATCACCCACAAATAAATGGGCAAGCTGAGGTCTCCAACATATAACTAAAGAGAATCCTAGAAAGAACCGTAAGCACCTCCAGAAAGGATTGGGCAAGGAAACTTGATGATGCTCTCTGGGCATACAGGACAGCCTTCAAGACCCCTATAGGAATATCACCATATCAATTGGTCTATGAAAAGGCATGTCATTTTCCAGTGGAACTGGAACATAAGGCCTACTGGGCAACCAGATTCCTCAACCTTGATGCTTTGGCAGTAGGAGAAAAAAGGTTACTCCAGCTGAATGAATTGGATGAATTCCGACTTGCTGCATTCGAGAATGGAAAAATCTATAAAGATAGAGCCAAGAGGTGGCACGATAGGAAGATATCTTCCAGAGTCTTTGAACTAGGCCAGAAAGTCCTGTCCTTTAACTCTAGGCTTAAGTTATTCCCTAGAAAGCTCAAGTCACATTGGACAGGTCCCTTTGTGATCACTAATGTGTCACCCTATGGACACATAGAACTCCAAGATAAACACTCAGACAAGAGGTTTACTGTTAATGGACAGAGAGTAAAACATTACCTTGGGGACAAGATTGAGTAAGAAGGCTCTACACTGCTAATGAAATAAGTACAGTGAAATCCAGCTAAAGACAGTAAAGAAGCACTTGTTGGGAGGCAACCCAACGATTAATAGTATTTTATCATTTTTTATCCCTTTATTTATTCTCATTTAATTTTATTTTCCTTCAATTTTAATTAATTTTCATAATTCCTTAATTTCTAACATTTGTGATCATGCATACCTCTTAGAACAGAGACAGAAATATTCAAAATTGAAAACAGACCACCCTGGAGGAATCCCCTTGCTGGCGTTAAACGCCAGACAAGGGGAAGGATGGGCGTTCAACACCCAAGGGGAGGAGCATTGCTGGCGTTGAACACCAGGGAAGTACCTCCTCGGGGCGTCCAACGCCCTACTTGGAGCAGGAAGCTGGCGTTGAACGCCAAACAAGGAGCATTGGCCGAGCGTTCAACGCCCTAAAGGGGGATGGAAAGCTGGCGTTTAACGCCAGCCAGGGTGCATTGGCTAGGCGTTCAACGCCCTAAGGGAGAAGGAAGCCTGGCGTTGCACGCCAGCCAGGGAGCAAGGCTGGGCGTTCAATGCCCATGAAGAGTATGTGCCTGGCGATGAACGCCAGAATAGGGGTATTTTGGGCATTCAACGCCCCAATCATGATAGGGAGGTTTAACTTTTTCAAAACCATATCTTTTTCAAATCTTATCTTTTCAATCATCTCTCCTCCTACTTCAAATTATCTTTTCCAAAATCAACTACTTTTTAATTCAATTCTTTTTAAACATCATCTTTTAAATTCAATTTATTTTCAAATCTTTTCAATTCTACAATCTTTTCAAATCTTTCTCAATTCTTTTTCAAATCTTTTTCAAAATTTCAAATCTTTTTCAATTCTTTTTCAAATCTTCTGTTAAACTTTTAAATCTTTTTGATATCTTTAATGCTTTAACAATTTTAAATCTTATCTTTCTCATCTTTTTAAAAGATTTTGAATCATATCTTTATTATCTTTTTTTCACTTTGATTTTTGAAACCCTTCCCCACCATCCCTATATATATAACCATTCGTACTACACTTCCCCCCTCATCCCTCCTCCATTCATATTCTCCCCTTCTTCCTCTTCTTCTCTTTGCTCGGGATGAGCAAAAAACTTTTAAGTTTGGTGTGGAAAAAGCCTTGCTTTTTCCTTCAGTCAAAATCCATGGCTCCAAAGAGTGGAAGATCCACCACTTCAAAAAGAAAGAAAGAAGACGGCCTACTAACACCAATAGCTATCTTCAAACCTTATAGACTCTACACTAAGTAGCATGAAGAGCATTATTATAAAATAATATGTAAGAGGACAGTGATCCCATAAGCCAGATTCGAATTAAAAGAAGATGAGTACCCGGAGATCCAAGAGCAAATCTGAATGAGAGGCTGGGAAACTCTAGCCAACCCTACAACCAATGTTGGAATAGTAATGATCCATGAATTCTATGCAAATCAGTGGATGATAGAAAAGCAAAAGAAAGATGGACAAGGATTCCTTACATTTTGTACCATTGTCCGAGGAAAGACTCTCTATTTTCATCTTGACAAAGTGAGAGAGATCTTTAAATTACCCCCACAAAGGGATGATTCAGAATCCTTTAATAGGAGGGTACAATCCAATCTAAAGCTGGATTAGGTCCTAGAGGACATATGTCTTCCTGGAACTCAATGGATCAATGACACAAAAGGCAAATTAAACCAACTGAGAAGAGCGGACCTCAAACCAGTTGCTAGGGGTTGATTGGACTTCATTGGGCATTCCATACTCCCCACTAGCAATCGGTCTGAAGTCACTATTAAAAGAGCTGTGATGATTCACTGCATCATGATGGAAAATGAGGTAGAAGTTCACCAATTGATTCCCATTCAACCTTACAAATTTGCAAACAAGATGTCAACTCAAGCCAAATTGGCCTTTCCAAACCTTATTTCTCGCTTGTGTAATGAGGCTGGAGTCCAAATTAACAGAGACTCATATATCCCAATAGATAACCCAATTACTAAGGAAGTTATGGAAAGTTCCAGAATACTGGATGATCATCCCAAAAGAAAGACACCTGAGCCTCAACAAGAACAGAGTAACCCTCCAATTGAATATTGGACTCAGCTGATAACATCTGTTGCACAATTGCAATCCACTCTGGATCAATTGAGAGAGGAGCAAAAGGACCAATCTTGCATGCTTTGCAAACTGATTAAGGAACAAGAGAAGCAGGGGCATGAACTAGAAGAGCTGAAGTGTCAAAAATTATCCCCTAAAGAAAATAATGACCACCATGACAAAGGTGGTTGAGTTTCATCCTATCTAAGTCTTATTTTAGTATTTTATTTTTCTATCTTTTAATTTGAGAATTGCTTGATCACTATTAGTGTTTTAAATTTTTATTTAGTTATTTTTCTTCTGTCAATTAGGTATAACATATTTTTCTTATCATCCATTGAACTTGAATAAAATATCGATTTTTTTAGAAGAAGTAAAGTACAAGAAACTCGAGTTATATAATAAAAATAGTCCAATTATTTGATGTAGTGGCATTACTTTTATTTTCTGAATGCATGAATCAACAATTCATAATTGATGTTGGAGTAAAGTGTATTGGCTCTTGAAAGAATGATGGAAAAAGTGAAGTATTATTGGTAATCTGAAAAATCCAAAAATTTGATTCTTGAAGCAAGAAAAAGCAGCAAAAAAAAGGCAATAGCTCTTAAAACCAAAAGACAACAGCAAGGGTCCAAGGCTTTGAGCATCAATGGTTAGGAGGGTCTAAAAAAACAAAATCCTGGCCT
The DNA here is from genome assembly GCF_000816755.2 of Arachis ipaensis. Lineage (NCBI taxonomy): Eukaryota > Viridiplantae > Streptophyta > Magnoliopsida > Fabales > Fabaceae > Arachis > Arachis ipaensis. The sequence goes on along the minus strand of NC_029793.2, from coordinate 40,767,733 downwards.
TAAAAGTTCAAACGAGCTGCTTCTCCTAACTAAATGCTTATGGTGTGAATGTGTCAAGTGAAAAGCTTGAGACTGAGCAGTTTCAGTCATAATCCTGAAAGCAAAAGAGTGTGCCTAAGAACTCTGGGTACCACTATCTGGGGATTCTAGCAAAGATGAATCACAATCCAATTGGGTTCACCCAGTTAAATGCTTGTGGCGTATATGTATCTGGTGGTAATACTGGAAAACAAAACGCTTAGGGTCATGGCCAGGCTAAAAAAGAAGCTGTGTTCAAGAATAAAAAAGAACAAAACTGAGAGAGCCAATAATATCATCCGGATTTTGAATTCCTAAAGACGCCAATACTTCTGAGCTTCAAAGGATAGTGAGATGCCAAAACTGTTCAGAAGTAAATAGTTACTAGCCCCGCTCATCAATTGGAACTGAGCTTCATTGAAAATTCTGAGATTTATTGTATCCTTCTCTACTTTTTAATTCTACTCTGTTTTTGGTTGCTTGGGGACAAGCAAAAATTTAAGTTTGGTGTTCTGATGAGCGGATATTTTATACGCTTTTTAGCATCATTTTCATATTGTTTTAGTTATGTTTTGTTTAAGTTTCATTATAATTTCATAGGTTTTAGTGCAAAATTCAAATTTTTGGATTCTACTTTGAGTTGTTGTGTTTTTTGATGATTTCAGATAATTTCTGGCTGAAATTGAGGAGTTTTGGCAAAATCCGATTCAGAGGCAAGGAAAGCGTAGCAGATGCTGTCAGATTCTAACCTCCATGCATTCAAACGAGGATTTCTGGAGGTACAAAAATCTAAATGATGCATTCTTAATGGCGTTGGAAAGCTAACTTCTAGAGCTTTCCAGAAATATATAATGGTCTATACTTTTCTTTGAAGGAGCTTGCCCATATTAGGCGTTGAACGCCCAAGGCCTACCCCCTTTCTGGCATTCAACGCCCTCAAAGGAACCCAAGCCAGCATTGAATACCCAAACACCCCCTTTGGGGCATTCAACACCCTCCAAGAAGCACAAGGCAGAGTGGATCAACCCCCTAATGGGCGTTCAACGCCCATCCCTCAAGTTGGACGCTAAGCTTAGCCCAAGTACTCAACCAAAGTGGGCCAAAGAGTAGACTTTCGCACCTTTAGTCTAGTTTATCATACTTTTGTACTCCTTAGTTATTAAGTTATTATATATAGAATAAAGATCACCACTATAAGATATCTTTTCCCCTTTACACATTTTACTATTACTTTCTGTAAAACATGAGCAACTAAACTTCCTAAGTTAGGGTTAGGAGCTCTGCTGATTCTCATGGATTAATAATATTATTGTTTCTATTTCAATACACGTTTGATTCCATTCTCTTGTGCATTTTTGTTCTTCATCTCATGAATTGAGGATGAACCATGACATTCATCCTTGTTCTACATGGGTTTCATGTGAGTCCTGACCTGGATAGCATTGAATCACAGCTAGAGAGTGCTGTATGGATTCCAAGAGCATACCTGGGCGACTTTGGATAAGTGACATAAAATCCCATTGACTGTGGGTTACTGAGGTCTCTGTGGCATTAAGGCTAGAGTCAGAGAAGCAGCAGTCCCTGATCCGGAAGATCTAACCTTGTCTGTGGCGTTTTGAGTAGGATCGCGAAGGGGAGTGGATTGCTTAGGTCTTTGATGAAAGGGATTTTTGACGGTCTAGAATTTCACAAATGAATCCTCGTTGCAAGTATAGTTTCTAAACCAACAAATAATCCTTTCATACAAAAATTTATTTGTCACAAGTACAAACCCCTAAAATCTTTAAACCAAAGTATTTAAACCTCGGGTCGTTCTCCCTAAGAATTACGATGAAGTTTCTCGTTATTGGTTATGAAGTATGTTTGGATTTTTGAGATTTTTGACAAGAAATGTAAATGGCAATGAAAATAAACTAACAACTAGAAAAGCTCTTGGCAAGGTTATGAGAATTGGAAGTCCTATCCTTATTATCCTCCTCAATTGTGACCACAAATTGTCCGTTTCTACCACTTAGTTAACTTCTAACCATGGAGGAAAGTCAAGTGGATGAATCAACTTGATTCCACAAGTCCTAGCCAACTCCCAAGGGAAAGACTAGCTTTAGTGGTATCCAAATCAATCAGCAACTTCTAATTGTCAATCAACAAAGGAATTAGATAACTCAAGCATCAGTAATTACTCCACCTAGGCCAAAAGGAATAAAATCTATACTAAAATCCAACCAAGAATTTCATCAAACACTTGGAAGGCACAAAAGAAAAGCATAGTAAATTGACAACTAGAATGAAATCTAACAACAATTGAATGTAAGAAATCAACAACAACAATCAAAAGAAAAAAGATCTACATGAATTACCTCAAATTGCGTTAAAAGAAAATAGAATGAACAAAAATAGATCTACAAACAAAGTAGAAGAAATTATAACAACTAATCTAAGAATGATGAATGTAACAACAAAGAATTAAGAAGAAGAAGTAGAAGAGAGCATGAATTAAAACCAAGATCTAAGAACTAAACCTAATCCTAATCCTAATCCTAGAGAGAAGGGAGAGCTTCTCTCTCTAAAACTAAACTAAATTAGCCTAAAGTGTGTGTATGAATGTCTATGATGCCTTTTCCTTCATTCCTTGGTCTTTTTAGCCTTTTCCCACCAAAAACTCAGCTTCAAATGGGGCTAGAAACCCTCCAAAATCACCAGGCACATGTTCCTCTTTAAAAATCACGTGCGGCCTTCGGCGCGTACGCGCACATTGCGCATGCGCGTCCCTGGAGAATTTCGCGATCTGCGCGTAAGTGCATAGTGCGCGCGCGCGCCCATGGGCTTTTCCAAATTTTTGGCTTTTCATGATTTCTCCACTTTGTATGCTTTTCTTTCACTCCTTTGATCCCTTCCTAGCCCTTTTCAACCTGAAATCACTAGCAAACACATCAAGGAATCTAGTGGAAATCAAAGGTGGATTAAAACTATCAAATTAAAGGTCTAAAAGGCATATTTTCACACCTAAGCACAAATCCGAAGACAATCACAAAATCATGCTATTTCATTGAATAAATGTGAGAAAAGGTTACCAAAATGCTCTAAATTCAACACAAGATAAACCCTATAAAGGGGGTTTATCAGTCTTCATCTTCAGCTATAGTGGGAAGCCATGAGTTAACTTGATGAGAGGACATGAGTTGCTCGGATATGGTGGACTGCTATGGTTTAGAAGAGGCTAACTTGATGAGGATGCTACATAAGTTAGTCAATTACGCTTGCCATTGAATGAATCATTCGTTCAAATCCAAAGCCTTAACTCACTGTCTTTACACCAACCTGGTATTTCGTTTTCTTTACTATTTCGTTTATGCTTTCAAACAAACAATCATATTTTCTAATCGCCTGACTAAGATCTACAACATAGCCATTGCTTGCTAAATCCGACAATCTCTGTGGGATTCGACCCTCACTCACCTAAGGTATTACTTGGACGACTGGTGCACAAAATTGTGATCTCTAACAATGGCGCCCAAAACTTGGTACGCACACTCTTGATCTCAACTCTTTTTCACAACTCCCCACAACTAACCAGCAAGTGTACTGGGTCGTCCAAGTAATAAACCTTACGTGAGTAAGGGTCAATCCCACAGAGATTTTTGGCTTGAAGCAAGCTATGGTCATCCTTGTAAATCTCAGTCAGGTAGATTCAAATGGTTATGAGGTTTTGATAATTAAAATATAAATAAAATATAAAATAAGATAAAGTTACTTATGTAATTCATTGGTGGGAATTTCAGATAAGCGTCTGGAGATGCTTTGTTACTTCTGAACCTCTGCTTTCCTATTGTCTTCTTCCAACCATGCATTACCTCCTTCCATGGCAAGCTGTATGATCCTCTCGGATGAAAACAAATCCATATGCGCTATCACCGCACGGCTAATCATCTTTCGGTTCCCGCTAGCGTCGGAATAAGACCATTGTCCTTTTGCACACTGTCACTTATGCCCCACATTCACAGGTTTGAAGCTCGTCACAGTCATCCCTTCCCAGATCCTACTCGGAATACCACAGACAAGGTTTAGACTTTCCGGATCTCAGGCATATTCAAAAATTTAGAAGAGATATGATAAAAAAATATTGATTTGGAAAAGATATGATAGAAGATATGATAGGAGATGATATAGTTTAAAATTGAAAAGATATAAAAGATTTTTGAAAAAGATAAATCTAAATTTTGAAAAAGATAATATGGGGATTTGAAAAAAATATTAATTAGTTGAAAAGATTTTTGAATGAAAAGAGATGGATTTGTTTTGAAAATTTTGAAAAAGAGTTGAATTGGATAAAAAGGGTTGGTGCTTATGGATTAAGATACATTTGATATTTTTAAAAAAGGGTTTTTGGAAATTAGAAATTTTAGAAATCAGGGTTCTTAACATGTTTATGTAAGAAATCATGAATTGAAGCATGAAAATCAGAATTAAAATGAAAAATATGAAGAAAAAATTGAATTTACCTCCTCCCCACCATCCTGGCGTTTGAACGCCCAAACGCTGCATGTTTTGGGCGTTCAACGCCCAAATGCTGCCTCTCCTGGGCGTTCAACGCCCAACTGCTGCTTCTTTCTGGCGTTGAACGCCAGGAAATCCTTTGTTACTGGGCGTTTTTCCGAACGCCCAGAATGCTGTAAATCTGGCGTTAAACGCCCAGAAAGAGCTTCTTTCTGGTGTTTAACATGGTGGCTGTTCGCTCACCTCCGAAATGGCCTCCATATTGAGATCCATGGCAATGCCATAGGATCCTCTGTGCTTCTTCTCTAGGAACACACCTACGGATTATTCCGTCTGCACATCTCTTAAAGAGATAGGGTTCATCCCACAAGTAGTACTTCGCGTCAGTAATTAATTTCTTCTTTTGTTGCCTGTTGTACTCCTTGGGTATGAACCTTGCAGCTTTATAGTTTGCAATATCGGCAAACCATGGTGTTTCCTGAATGGCAAATAAATGCTCATCTGGAAAAGTCTCAGAGATTTCAAGAGAGGGGAGGGGCGTCCCTTCTACTGGCTCTATCCGGGACAGATGATCAGCCACTTGGTTCTCTGTCCCATTTCTATCTCTTATTTCTATATCAAACTCTTGCAGAAGCAACACCCATCTGATGAGCCTGGGTTTTGAATCCTGCTTTGTGAGTAGATATTTAAGAGCAGCATGGTCAGTATACACAATCACTTTTGATCCTACTAAGTATGATCTGAACTTGTCAATGGCATAAACCACTGTAAGCAATTCTTTTTCTGTGGTTGTGTAATTTTTCTGGGCATCATTTAAAACGCGGCTAGCATAATAAATGACGTGCAGAAGCTTGTCATGCCTCTGCCCCAACACTGCACCAATGGCGTGATCACTGGCATCACACATTAGCTCAAATGGTAATGTCCAGTCTGGTGCAGAAATAACTGGTGCTGTGACCAGCTTGGCTTTCAGCATTTCAAACGCCTGCAGACACTCTGTGTCAAACACAAATGGCGTGTCAGCAGCTAGCAGATTGCTTAGAGGTTTTGCGATTTTTGAAAAATCCTTTATAAACCTCCTATAGAATCCTGCATGCCCCAGAAAACTTCTGATTGCCTTAACATTGGCAGGTGGTGGTAATTTTTCAATTACCTCTATTTTTGCTTGATCCACCTCTATTCCCTTGTTTGAGATTTTGTGCCCAAGGACAATCT
>NC_029793.2:40760056-40761915 GCF_000816755.2 Arachis ipaensis | reverse complement strand
CTGACGATCATGTCTTCAATCACGCCTGATGGGTATTTAATGGAGCCATCAGCAAGTTGGAGACATATCCGGGTTGGTTTAACTTCTTCAGTTAAACCAAGCTTTCTGATAGTGGATGCCGGTATTAGGTTGATGCTTGCCCCAAGATCATATAAAGCTATCTTGGTGCAATTACCTTCTAATGTGCATGGTATCAGAAAACTCCCAAGGTCTTTAAGCTTTTCAGGAAAGCTTTTCAGAATGACTGCACTGCATTCTTCAGTGAGGAGAACTCTTTCAGTTTCTCTCCAATCCTTCTTATGACTCAAGATCTCTTTCATGAACTTGGCATAAGAGGGTATTTGCTCAAGTGCCTCTGCAAATGGAATCTTTATTTCAAGAGTCCTGAGATAATCTGCAAAGCGAGCAAATTGCTTATCCTGCTCCTCTTTCCGGAGTTTTTGAGGATAAGGTATCTTGGCTTTATATTCCTCAACCTTAGTTGCTGTAGGTTTATTGCCTACAGAAGTGGTTGAAGAAGCCTCTTTAGAGGGGTTGTCATCAGCACTTGTGTGTGTCTGATCCCTCACTGGCAATGGAGTGCCAGAGTTAGAAGCTGGAGTGACGTTAGACACCCACTCCTTGTTTGCTCCCGGTGTCTGAACGCCATAACTGTGCCCATTTTGGGCGTTCAACGCCAGATCCTTGCTTGTTTCTGGCGTTGAATGCCAGTCCTTACTTGTTACTGGCGTTGAACGCCAGTCTTGGGCATGGTCTGGGCGTTCAGCGCCAGCCTTCCACCAGATTTCTGGCGTTTTAGCACCAGAATTACTTTTCCCTGGGCTCTTACTGTCCTCAGGTGAATTTTGGGTGGTTTGCTCATTCCTTAGCTTTTTGCTGCCTTAAGGTGGGGTATTTAATGTTTTCCCACTTCTTAATTGAACCGCTTGGCATTCTTCTGTTATTTGTCTTGACAGCTGCTGCTTTGTTTGCTTTAATTGTTCTTCCATATTTATATTAGCCGTCCTTGTCTCTTGTAGTTTATCCTCGAATTTGGCTAACTGCTTTGTTAGAAAGTCCAATTGCTGATTGAATTCAGCAGCTTGTTTTACAGGGCTGAGTTCAGCAGTTACTGTTTTAACCTCTTCTTTCATGGAAGGGTCACTGCTTAGGTACAGATGCTGATTTCTGGCAACTGTATCAATGAGCTCTTGAGCTTCTTCAATTGTCTTTCTCATGTGGATAGATCCACCAGCTGAGTAATCTAGAGACATCTGAGCTCCTTCTGCAAGCCCATAGTAGAAGATGTCTAACTGAACCCACTCTGAAAACATTTCAGAGGGGCATTTTCTTAGCATCTCTCTGTATCTCTCCCAGGCATCATAAAGAGATTCATTATCTCCTTGTTTAAAGCCTTGGATGTCCAGCCTTAGCTGTGTCATCCGTTTTGGGGGAAAGTATTGATTCAGGAATTTTTCTGTCAGCTGTTTCCATGTCCTTATGCTAGCCTTAGGTTGGTTATTTAACCACCTCTTGGGTTGGTCTTTTACAGCAAATGGAAACAGTAATAATCTGTAGACATCCTGATCTACCTCCTTATCATGTACTGTCTCAACAATTTGTAAAAACTGTGCCAGAAACTCTGTAGGTTCTTCCTGTGGAAGACCAGAATACTGACAACTTTGCTGCACCATGATAATGAGCTGAGGATTCAACTCAAAACTACTGACTCCAATGGAGGGTATGCAGATACTGCTCCCATATGAAGCAGTAGAGGGGTTAGCATATGACCCCAGAGTCCTCTTGGACTGTTCATTTCCACTTAGATCCATGATGGAGAAAGGGAGATGATGTAAAATAAAAAAAAATTTTATTTTTAT